>NC_056726.1:312095855-312213355 GCF_019279795.1 Protopterus annectens
TATCCTGGCTCAGTTCATCTTTACTGGGATAATAAATGGACATCACTTTACTGTACATTGAATGTGTTTGTGCCTTTCAATAAAAGGGCCATCAACAAAATAAAATGGTTTACTTTATTAAAATCATAAAAATATTAGATTTGGGAAAAGAAAGGAATACCATGAGGCCAATGCAAACTATTACCTTAGCACACAGGCTGTAGCAAGAATTTTCTTAAACCAGCAGTTTCAGAGGCATTCTGGAAATGGTTCTGATTTTCTGAATGCATTGTTTCGGTATTAATCCATAAAGGCACTTGTGAAGTTTTGATTGAAATGTAAAATTATTGAAAATTATTGATCTGACATTAGAGGCCCTTGTTGAAGTCGTATGACTGGGGTTTGTTCTTCCCCAGCGGTCGTCATTTAATATTTTTCCCAGTGGTTTTCTCGCTGTTTGACAGTGTAGTTACATTGAGATGCAGTGCATTGATTATAAGCATAGACTCATCCCCAACCTGACCTGCCAATATCCTTTTTGCTACTTACATACAGGAGCTCAATCCTTGCAAATGCAAGCTCCTGCATTTGCATGTTTTTTTGGCTGAATTTTCTATAATGATAATTTTTGGAAGTCTAAGGAATGTTGGAAGGAGTCTCGTGGACTAGTGGGAGTGTACCTCTTGATACCTGTGGGGTATGCTGGGGTTTTGGTGGCTGCATCTTTATTGGAAGGATTAGTTGAAACATGATCAACCTTAAAATAGCATCTTCACTGAGCCTTCCAGGGGTAGTAAATCATCCTTGATTACCAGGGGCAGTATCACATTCTGGACTTGTGTTTCTTTGGAGGGCTTGAGGCTTGGGAAATATCCACCCACCAGCTGTCATGGGGGGGGGGGTTGTATCACTTTATGCCATCACTTGGCCTTTGCCTGATTAGGTTGCCCTTCAGTCAGTCCAGCCTGATCTCAGGACTTTCCCTCCAGTTATCTGATCAAAAATTGGAGATACTTTGGGGCAAAGACCTGCCTTGATGGGAGAGGAGTCGTATGTTAAACCAGTCCTGAGTCTGCAGCCCAGACATAGGAGATTACCAGGTAAACTCTTGGATACTAGTCATGGGTGCAGGATTTCATCTTCAGGAACATTGATGCCTTGGTGCAAGTGGATCACAGTTGGCTCAACTTCTTCTGGGTATGATGTTAACCCACTAATCTGCTGAGTACTTCCAGGAGAAGAAAGAGGCCCTGCAAATGCCATAAATGATGGCCAGAAGTCTTAATGGCATCTGTCTGCCACCCCCTCCCCCATTGGCTGGGCTGTCATATCGTTTCTACAGATTGTACGAATCTCTTACTCCATAACCTGGCCTGCCTAGGTTGTGTGTAAGGGGGATGGATCCTTGGTTTAGTCCCACTGTGAGACCTGTCATCAAGGGCTAGACAGAACAGGGCTTGACCCATTGCTCACCCCATGTTTTACAAACTTTTCCTTTTTTCCATGTGTCTTTCAGTACAGAGCTGAGGGACAGGCCCAGACTCCTATTACCCTTGAAGCAATGCAGCTGCTTCTCTGCTTGGAGGAAAGAGAGGGATGGTCACTCTTTCCCTCCCTCTGCTTTCTTAAGTTTGACAAATGTTGGCTGCTTGATCCACTTTGAGAACCTCTCCTTCTTGTAACTGGGGTGCTTTTACTGCTGCTTCTACCCCCCTCCACACACTTTGAAGAGTAGCCTTAATTGTGCTTCCTTGTTATCTTTGATGGAGCAGTCCCTTTTGTTGGTAAAGATTTCTTTTATGTACCCAGTTCCCAGAGCCTTTCTGGTTTTGGCTTTTGGGGTCTAACCTATGTTAGCTGGGAAGAGAATCCCCTTCATGGCCTGGTCCTGAGGCTCCAGCATCTGTTTATACAAGTCTTACGATTCTTGGGGCAGCAGGGTTGTTCTACTGTAGATCACCCATTATTCTCATTGGCAGTGAATTTGAGTAGCTTCCACTGACTTGTGTAGTTCATTTTTCCACCCAAGAGCCCTTCTTTCTAGTCCAGTCTTCCTTTCCTGTTTAAGAAGAAGCACTTCTAGACTCTAACATCTTGTGCTTGGGGGCAATCCAGGCACCATTTGGCTTGAGTTGCTACTAGGTGTGTTGCTTTCCCTCCCTCTAGGTACCTAGGCATCTTGTTTGTTTGTCTGGATAAGGTTTTTCATTACTGTGCTTGTTTGTGCTTGTTCTACCCATGCTGGGGACACCATAGCACTAGCATCAAGGCTGAAACCCAGTTCTGGTAAATTTCTTTAATATAAGTGGATCCTTACTTCCACTCTCAATGTGTTTCCTATGGTAATAGAAGTGGGGCTTCCTTTGTATCTGTAACCTGACTTCTTTCCCTGCTTGGAATGGGATTCTAATTTGGCCAATTGCCTCCCCCATTCTAGCTTTGCAGGGAAGTCCTTTCAGTAATTCCTTGGTTGGGGTAGAGCACATTGCTGCCCTACAAGTTATACTGCTGGAATGAGTTTCTTTAGCTTTCTTCTCATGTACACCCTTGGAGACTTGATCTGAACTTAATTCAGATTGAACAAGAAACCTAGAAGCCAAAAGTTCAAAAGGTATGCATTACATTCACTGCACTCTCTACTTGTATAGGTTGCAGCATTAGTGGCCCTAAGATGTGAGTGGATGAAAATAATAATCTATATAGATGTCTCTGCTATATTTATTTATCATTTGTTTACTGGGAAAGTCCAACTTGGAACAAAGCCAATTTTCAGCAGAGGCCCATGCAGAAAAGCTACAGACGTATGTCTTGGAAACATGGGAGGAAACCAGAGCACCCAGAGGAAACCCACATGAATGCAGGGAAGACATGCAGACTCCACACAGAAGGCACTCCAGCCGAGAATCGAACCGGTGAACCTCTTGCTGTGAGGCGACAATGCTGCTGCTGCACCACTGTGCCGTGCAACACACTGGATTCAAACCCAGTGGCAAAATGTACTGCATGCAAGGCATTTAACAGACTGAGCTACTGAGATGAAACTTGTCTAGAGAACCATGGTCATTTGTCAAATACTTGGTTTGAGTGTTGCCAACTATTTAGAATAACAGAGATTTGCTTAAATTTTTAATTGGATGATTTCCTGGTTCAGGCATATTCCATGGGGAACTTGAGATGTCCCTGAAATACACAGTTTACTGTCTGACCAACCTGAGACTGTATCTGTAAATCTAAATAGCTTGTTTGATCCCAGCTTCTGCTAAGACCTTCTTGTGGTGGTAGTGAACTAGGGTAGACAAGCTGTCCCTTCTCCCCAGAACAGCACTTTTCTTTCACACCTGTTTTTTGTTCATTTAGCTCAAAAGAGACTTCTAATGGGGTAGGGGGCATCTTGAAAGCATTGGGCTATATGTCTGCCTCAATGTGAATGATTCCCTTAGGCAGATGAATTAGGAGGAAAATACCGTGGCACCTGAAAAATATGTTGGAGCAGCACAGTCACCCACTGGAGAACAGGTAGTTCCTCCATTATTGTGACATAGTAAGGATTTTGTATGGTAGTTGTAGTTCAAGGTCAACCAAGTTGGAACCCCTGTGGCTCCAGGCACCACCAAAACCTCAGTAGGTGCTTTGGATTGTACTGATAGTGGAGGGAAAATTGTGTAGTGTACTAAAACAGTCACACAAATGTGAAAGAGTTTATGACCTCTCAACTATGTATTGCAGACTTTCAAAGCCGTGCTTTACCACAGAGCTTGAAGATAGTGACAGAGAGAGCACCACACTGTCTCTGATCAAGGAGAGACGCATTTGTACTGATTGCGGAAACTGGCCTTTGACCATGACTTCATGGTATTCAGGTCTTCCCTTACCTGGATGATTGGCTCTTTGCTGCCCCTTCCAAGCATCTACTTTGTCAGGCCAGGGAGTGCTTTTTTCACCTAGAAAACAAACTGGGCATCACCATAAACCAAAACAAATCTTCAATGGCCCCAGTTCAGATTTTAGACTTCACCGGGGCTCAGATGAGCACTGTTAAAATGAAAGTTTTCCTCACCCCAGACAGGATACTCAGTTTGAAGATGCATGTCCTGTATGTCCTTCAGGTCCAAGTGCCAACGGCAGAAGCAAGTTCTAAGAGCATTGGGGCCTATGGCGGCCACAATCAACCTGTTACCTTTAGCACGCCTTCATATGCAAATTCTCCAGTGGAACCTTGCTGTTCAGTGGTCCCTGTTAGATCCCATTCAAATCTCCTGAGTGTGCATGGACTCTTCCGTGGTGGATTCAGTCCCCGGACCTGCTGAAGGGACGTCCTTTTCTTCCAGTTTTTCCCAAAGCCACTGTGACCATGGATGCCTCCCAGCTGGGGTGGGGGGGCATTGCTCGCGAATGACAATCCAAGGCATGTGGTCCACATCCGAGACCAGTTTGCATATCAGTGTCCTGGAGCTGAGGGCAGTTCGTTGCAGGCCCTTCATACTCATCTGCCTGTAAGAATGACCGCACTTCAGACAAACTATGTCAGTGGTCTGGTATATCAACAAACAAGGGAGAACCAGATCTTATACCCTCTGTCAAGAAGCCATGAGAGTGTGGGAATGGGTGATCTCCACCGGTAGTTTTTTGATGGCAACGCGCATTCCGGGACGGCCCAACATTCTAGCGGACAGGCTCAGCAGATCTATCCTGGTATCTTACGAGTGGTCTCTGAATCCTTCAGTAGCGGAACAGATCTTTCAAAAGTAGGGTCATCCTTGCTGCGATCTCTTCGCATCTCCTTTCAATGTGAAATGCAGCGAGTTCTTCACTCTGAACCCCCATCAGGGGAAGCCCCCAGAGACTAACTAATTCATGCTTGACCTCCCAGACTTCTTTATGCATATTTTCCATTACCTCTCATGTCGAAGTTTCTTCAGAAAGCTCGAATGCTGGGCACTTCTCATCCCATTCTGGCCTCACCAAGTCTAGTTCCCTTTCCTATGGTCTCATCTACTAGTTCCACCATGGGCGTTGGATCCAGTTCCAGATCTTATCTCTCATCCCTCCGGGATTCCTCATTCAGACCTGGACAGTCTGAAGCTCACTGCTTGGCTGCTCCAGTTCCCATGATTGATAGGACTTCTGGTTTGCCTTCTCCGGTTAAGGATATTTTGGTGGCGGCTCACAAGTCTTCCACCAGAAAGGTGTATAGTAGCAAATGGAAACGTTTCTCTATATGGGCCTCACAGCATGCCTTGGATCCTTTCATAGCTTCAGTGTCTGCAGTACTAGAGTTTCTGGCTGGAATTTTTCGTCAAGAGGCCAGTTTCTCCAGTTAGTTTTAATTGGCTGCCATTTCTAATTTTCATGTGGGGGGAGAATGTCTTCTTTAACCTCTTCAAAATTTTGCAAGTCCTTCCTTAAAGGTACCTTTCTACTTGGACCTCCAGTTAAGGATACCACTCCCCCCTTTGTGCTCCAGGCGTTATTCTCACCACCTTTTGAACTGGCAGCTTTGGTAGATTTACAGTATCTGTCTTGGAAGACTGCTTTTTTGGTGGCCATTACTTCTGCCAATAGAGTGTCGGAACTTCAGGCTGTGTCCATCAAGGCTCCATATATATTTCATAAAGATAGTTTCCTTGCACACCAACCCTTCCTTCCTTCCCAAAGTAGCATCAGAGGCAAATATTAACCAAACTATTAATCTACTAGTGTTTTTCCCAAATTTTCAAAATAAAGGGGAATATAAATTGCACTTGTTGGATGTTCATAGGCAATTGAGATTTTACTTGCACAGGATTAAAGCATTTCGTAAATCCGATCAATTGTTTGTTTCTTACTCAAGACCTTTCTTAGGGAAAACAATTTCTAAAGTGACAATTGCTCGTTAGATTTTCCAGTGCATTATTTGAACATATTCTTCTAGAGTTTCTCATCTGTGTCAGGTAAAAGCGCATTCTACCAGGTCTATGGCTACTTCAGCGGCTTTTTGGTCTATAGTGTCACTGGATGATATTTGTTCTGCAACTACATGGTCCTCATCTCATACCTTCATTTCGCATTACAAGTTGGATATTTTGTCAGGGAACAGGGCATCCTTCAGCTCCTCAGTGCTTCAGAATATACTTCCATGACAGCCACCTAGCTGTTTGGTAGCTGGGGACTCTGTCCCACAGGTTGAAGATCAAATGAAGTCAACTACTTCAGCTAAAGAAGTTATGTACTCACCATAACGTTCCATCTGAGTAGTTAGTTGTACTTAATTTATCTTCAACCCCTCCCCTTCCCCCTACCTTGTAATTTTGGTACTGACCATTTACGAGTATGAGTACTCCAGAATTGCTCATGGTCAATCTGGGAATTTAGGCTTTTCAGGCTGCCAGTAAGGATGGGGTCTTGTTGGGTCAAGTATGTGTTATGTAATTAGCAGCAAACTCTATCTGAAGGGAGGAAGGAGACTGGTTGTTATGGGTAAGGGGAGGAGCTGGGAGTTCGGATCGAAACCCACAGGTAAAGACAAATGAAGTACAACTATTCAGATGGAACATTATGGTGAGTAAATAACTTTTTTTTTTTTTTTTTTTTTTTTTTTTTTACAGAGTCAGAGTCCCATAAATTCTTGTTCAATAACTCCTTAACTGATACAACAGTCATTGCATCCAGGGAAGTGGTCTGAACTGGCTCCTGCTTCTAATGTTCTTCCCAATAACTGGGAGAGCAGAGATCTTGACTGTTTTCAGAAGAAGGCATACCGATATACCATTTCAGCCTTCATGGCCATTAATTATCAGATACATATGACAAAGATTCAGATTGCACTCTTGAGTCCTTGAAGGAAAAAAATTTGGGATTTCATACAGACCATTGATGGATGGCTAAGGACCATACAACGCATGTGTGTGATGCTGTGGTTGCAGTAGCCAGAGTAGTAACTTAGAATCTTTAGACATGCCTGGCTGGGGTTATCCTTGCTAGAGAATGTTGAAGTGCAGTTTCTGTACACCTACTATTTGAGGCACGTACTGTTGAAGCTTTTAAATGAATGGAAGAAAGTGGGAAGACCTTAATGAAACTAATTCCCCCATATATGAGAGAAGCTATCCATCTAAGTCTGGGCTTTGCTATTGTCATCATGGTTAGGGTAAGCAGGCAAGGGGGGTCCAATACAAAATGAATAGCAGGGAAGATCATAAGGGCAAGACTGGAGGTCGTCAGGGTCACATTCTGCAAAGGGTGCAGACATTACTATTGATAACATCTTCTCCAGACCCCAAGATTGCAAGAAGGTTGTTATTGTTTCCTATAAAAGCATACTTGACTGAAAAACAGAGCTGCTGTTTCTTTATCTTGTACATACATACTGATTTGAATAGGACATTCTCCCCTAGTCCAGTGGCAAGTTTGCTCATCAGTAAATTTAAGTAGTTACAGCACCCTAACAAGTGCAGATACATGCATAAAGCTAAAGCACGTGTACTTTACTATGTGGTATTGATCTGTAATGCATTGAAAGTTGCTGTTATGATCTGATTTCTTTTAAGAAAACAATAGTTTATATATGACATGTTAATTTTTGTTCCTTTCTCCGTTTGGTTTTAACTAATCAAATGCAATTAGTCCAAATACAAGATTTGTATGTCAGTACAAGATTCTGGTAGATTTTCATGAAAAAAGCACTTGCATGAAGTTTTTATAAAATTAACTATTTCTGATGATGTTTACAGCCATGGTTCGAGCTGCCCTTTTGCTAGTTGTGGTCACTGAACTCATTATTTCCACTTGCCCCATCACATCTCTGCAGTTCGATCCTGTATATAAACACAGCCATATTGGAACTGTAGAGTTTTGAAAATCCATGTCTCTCTTCAGGTCCATTACTGTGCAATAAAAACAGCCATATTGGTGTATTTCCAACTATTTTTCCAAAAAACAGGAGAGCAACCCACCAAAGAGACTTATTACTACCAAACAGCAAGAGGGTTACAGCATCTTAGCACTGTGAAGAAAAGATTGCCACATGATTATGGTTCCAGGTCCAGTTTTTCAGCAGCAGCATTTGAAGAGTTTTCCAAGAGGGAAGTAAATTAAGATTGTTCTGAGTGCATGTCAGAGAAACATTGTCTCAGTGCAGCAAGTATTTACTGGTGATTTGTGTTTCTCTGAATATGTGTGCAAGTGTGTGCAATTTGTTTTTGTTTCTATTAACAGCCTTTGGCTTAGTGTCACTAGTTCACGCACACACACACATTTAACTTAAGGTACTACTTGTTTTGGCATGAAATGTATTATGTTCCTTTTCCTGTCTATTTCTGTTGGAAGTAACGCAGCAAGGCATTAGCCCTACGTAATTATCACTGCATTATTCAATGCAACTTCATTGTTCAGGGTTCATCCGAGTGCACCTTAATTGCATAGTCCGGTAGTGTGTGGCCAGTGCCTAAAAGCTAGTATGGTAGACCTATTTGTCGATTGCATTTTGTTGTTATCCTCCTTGCCTGTAACTAAGACTATATGCAATACTCTGTCAGACCTTGCATAACTCTCAAGTGTCTCTAATTTTAATTTGCATTTTTGCCCTGTCCCTCATAAAATGTTTGATTTCCTGGTAAATCACTGAGTATTACTGTCAGTCAGTAATGTCAGACATTAGAGTTTCATACTTGTAATTAAGAAGGTATATGTTAATGCAAAACCTGTTTTGTGTTCATCATGTGATCCCTGGTACAGTAGCTTTAGCTATATGGATTTTGTCCTACTCAGGATGTAACAGTTGGCCAGCTTCTAAAGCTTATGGGCACCTTCCATGCACATAGACCATTGACATCTCAAGCAGAGTTGTAGAAATTCATGTGTATGGCACTACGCTCTTTAGAGCTTTCCTACCACCAAAGATTTCTCCTCTTGCAGGCTTTCAAGGATCAACAGCCAGCTAGCATTTCTCCATTGCTGAGCAGATGAGTGCCCTTCTGGAGAAAAAAAAAATTCCACATTTTATTTTATGGCAGAAACATTACTATTTTTTCAGTAAAATGCTTTATTTCTTGCAAGGAAAGTTATGTTTCATGGACTGTCCCATGACTTTTCTGTCAGTTAAGTCTGCGGTTCTACTTTGTACTTCACCGTTAAATATTGTTAATTATTTTTTTTTTTTTTTTTTTTTTTTTTTTTTGTGGTGGAAACTATTATTAAACTAAATTTATGGGCTGTATGTTGTGCCTTTGTCCCTTTCATGATGTTTGTTGAAAACGCTGCTTTTTTGATACTTTCATCTTTTACCAGCTGCTGCTCTCAGTGATATCTGGACTTCAGGCTTCATTATCAACTTCACCATGGAACAGTGTACTAGTTCCTTGGTTCTTCTTTCCTACCACTGCAAAAAGAAGTCCCCTGAACAGCCTTTTATCCTTTAAAAGGCTATGTATCTGCCTCAGCTGTAGATGAGTGACTCTGCTGTGGCCATTTTTATTTCCACAGACCACTGGTTTCCTGTGGTGTAGCCTCTTCAGCCGCCATGGACCAAAGGTTAGACACACACCCTCTGTGGCAGTTGTCCTTAGCAAGCATGGTTGAACCACTCTTTGTTGGTCTCAGAGGAGGGAGTGCGAAGTGTCTCTCTGCCTGGCTGGACAGGGATGCCTGTTCACCAGGGTGATATCCTTAACTGGAATTGGTCTGCTTCTGTGGAAATTCCTGTTAAAATAAGCAGAAAGTTAAACACAAATCTTTTCCCAAGTCATTTACTTTAGATAGGAGTGATTTATTGGGCTTAGTTCCTATTTTTGACACCTCTGATTCTTGTTGTACTGGTAAAAGGAAAAGAATTATTCATTTTTTGAAGATTCTAAGTATAACGAACAGAGACGTTATTTTTGTGTGGATAATTTCTGTTTCCCCCTCATGTGACTGATTCTGAGGAGTGTGTTTCTTCTGATGGTCACTTGAGAGAATTTTCTTTTATTGAAATCATATCTAGGATGAACCAATTGTTTCAATGGGAACATAATGACATTCTAGCGTCTTTGAAACGTATTATGCTTTACTACTACTGAAATTTCCACAGCCCACTCTGTTCCTCCAGTAGCTTCCAGCTTTGGATGATGTTTTTATTACAGCCTGTAACTTGCCTGATGGCCAGCCTGCAGCCCAAAAGAGGCAGATAGATTGTACCAAGTTCCACAATCTTGCATATTATTTTCTAATCCCAGATCTGACCCTGCAATGATTTCCTTGGCAAATTCTGCTGTTGGCAAATGTTTTACAAATGCTAATCCCTCACCCTTTGATAGATTTAGGGGGAAAGTGTGTACTTCTGCCACACTTATTTTTAGAATTCTCAGTTGTGAAGTTCACATGTTAAAGTTGTTGCTTGCATCATTTCAGATTGAGAAACATTATAGACACTTGTTCTTCATGTGTCAGTGTTGCAGTCCTGACAGTTGGGATTTCCTGCCATGAAATCCCTCAGCCAGCCCAACTACCAGAGAAACTTATTTTGCCTCCCAGGCTGGCAGACGCCTAAACCAATGTCTGCACACTTGGGTATAAAGAGAGCCACCCTGCGTCATCACTTCAGTCTTTTCTTGCCACCAGAACCCAAAGCAGATTTCAAGTGCGTTAGTCGGTCCACACTAGAGAGGCGTCGTCGGGAATACAAGTACACCACACCACTGGGGAACCATTTCTTTCTTCTTTGACTCCTGCAGATAAAGTTAATCATCTCCACTGTGGTAAACAAATTCCACAAGGAGACTTCCATATGCTTTGTGTAACTTGCTTTAGCCCAGACCACAACATCACCGTTGTTTCAGCACTAAGTTTAACATGAACTATTAATGAGTTTTTAGCTCATTTTTTGAGACGAATATGAGCAATCACATACTATGGTGTCCATCTGTCATTCCGAGCTCGATGTACCTAAGCACAAAAAAGACAAACAAAAACCTAGGTACACAGATGGCACTCACTCACTCCCTGACTCGCCTACTAGACTTGTGATTGTTGAAGGTGAGGCACTTTTGCAGCCTCCTTCAACCTTTGATCCTATGACCCCGGGTTTCTGTCGAGACCCATTTGGAGTCAGACATGCTTTTGATCCCTTCGACTTCTACAGTGCACATATTCAGCTCCACGGTTGGGTTCGAGACTACTTAGGCCATGGCTTCTGACAAAGCGACTGCTAACCAGAGACTCTTCTCACCCTAGGGCTATGCCGGTGCATCCGCAATCTAAAGAGTCAGACGCCAGGGTCTTGGGCACTCCTAGGCCTAAGACCAAACCCACAGCAAAAAAAGGCATTGTGGCAGGGTCTTCGCCTAGTCCAACAGACTCCCAATTTCAGGGACACCAACAAGATTTGATCAAATTAGCTGAAGACCTCATTAACATTGTAAGGTCCAGACAGACTTCAGGGAAGATCACCTCAGGGAAAAGAAAGACATCCTTCCTGAATTTCACCCTGACCCACTGCACTCAGAAGAAGAGTCTTAATTTGGAGGACTCTGCATCTGAGGAAGGCCACACTTACACCTCTTATGCGGAATCAAATTCAGAGGAAATTCTCCCCTCTGCATCTCTGCCTGAAGATCTCACCTTTGGTGAGACGTTTCATGCTATGAGAGAACATTTCCAGTGGGATGCAGAAAAATATCCACAGGCCAAAAAGTAAGGGAATTCTGAGACCTTCTTGAGCACAACCCCCTAGCTATCCCACCTGTCCTGGAAGTGGTGGAAGATGCATTTCAGAATGCTTCCTTGCATCCTGACTTGCTCCCTCCTGCACCCAGAAAGCCTGACCACTTTTACAGGGTCCAGGACTCTCATATACATTTGTTTAAAAACTCAACTGCTGATCCTGAAGTCACACCTGGACCCAAGGGATCTAAGACCAGTACCTCTAGAAACCCTTTACCTATTGACAAAGGAAGTGGCTTTTGATACATTTGGAAAGAAAGTATGCACTTCTGCTACCCTCGCCATGAGGGCCCTCGATTGTCAATTTCATATTCTCAAATACCAACTAAAACTAAAGCTAACTGGCCTAGAGGATAGAAACGATTCTAAGGAACTTTTAGACCTGTGCCATTCCAGTTTTCAAGTGGAAAAACATTCTCTTCACTGTGGATATGATGCCATGGAAGCCTCCTGCAGGGCAGCTGTCACTGGCACAATGATCAGGAGACGTGCTTGCCTTAGGGAGCAACACCTCCTTGAACAGGTAAAAGCTAATCTCCTGTATGCCCCCTTGACAATGAATGCCTTTTTGGGGTTAAAGCTGAAACGGTCCTCAAAACGATTGAGCAAAAAGATAAATCTATGCAAGCAGTTAGACTTTCTACAAGTGCAACCACCCAGGTTCAGCAGGAATTTTCAGGCTAAACATTGGTCTTTTCCCACCCAATCTACGAGCAAACAGAGAAAGCCACAGAGGGACAGAATCCCAGGCATAGATCACAGCAACAAAGATAAAGGCAGTGGACCTCAGACTCACACAGACAGGGGAGGTCTAGGACACCTCCCCCTGCCAGAGATCAATTATGACTTTCCACTTCCATCCCCCAAACTAGGAGGAAAGCTGTCCCATTTCTATCAAAACTGGACCCATATTACATCAGATCAGTGGGTTCTAAATATTATTTCCCATGGTTACAAACTCACTTTGAAAGAGCCCTTAAAATTCTCAGGATACCCAGATGTACCTCTTAATTAAAAAAAAAAAAAACTCAGGCTGAACAGCAAATTCAAAACCTTTGTTCCCAGGGAGCTGTGGAGTTGGTTCCAAAAGATCACAAATGGAAAGGATTTTACTCAAGACTCTTCCTAGACCCAGAAAAGAAGCATCTTGGGACTCCCATTCTGGACCGGACACCTTAAACCTTTTCCTCAGGGTACCAAAGTTCAAAATGTTGACCCTGCAGAAACTGCTTCCCATGTTCGCCCCTCAGACATTCATGGTGTCACTAGACCTAAAAGACGCCTACCTTCACATCCCCATCTCAAAGTTGCACAGAATCTTTCTTCTCTTAAGAGCAAGCTGCATCATTATCAGTTTTCAGCTCCACCATTTGGACTGTGTACTGCACAAAAGGTTTTCACAAAGTGCCTACTTCCTGCCATTGCGTATTCCAGGACCAAAGGGGCCCAGATTTATCCCTACCTGGACAATTGTGTAATACAGACCTCAGACCAGAAACAGATCCTCAAAAGCCTGACATTTACACAGGATCTTCTAACCTCCTTGGGGTTCATGCTAAACCTAAAGAAGTCCATCACTGTGCCATCCAAACAGATGGTGTTCTTTGGGGCAGTGTACTCTTCCCGCCAAAAGGCCTACCTTCCCCCAGGCATGGCCAATTTTTTGACCACTGCTTCCAGAACTTAGAGCAAGCAGTGCATTACAGCCAGAGAATACATCAAAGCTCTGGGGTACATGGCATCCTGTGTCCTCATGGTGCCACTAGCCAGGCTACACATGATGAAGTTTCAGTGGTATCTAAAGAATGTGTGATGCCAAAGCACTCAGCCCCTGAACACCAAGATGCACCTGATACTTTGTCTCAGACAGGAGTAAACATGGTGGGTATAGGCTTGCATCTAGAATCAGGGCTTGCCCTTCATATTCTCTCCCCAAGGCCAAACCCTTAACACAGATGCCTCAAACATCCATGGGGTGCCCACACCAAACATTTTTAAACCCACAGGGTGTGGGATCAACAGACCAAGAAGAGAGACCTAAAGGAACTCATGGCAGTCCTAAAGGGCTTACTGGCCTAAGAAGAATGGATATCAGGGGTACTGGTAGTGCAGACAGACAACACCACAGGCGTGTGGCACATAGGCAAGGTGGCACACACTCCTACACCCTGTGCCATCTAACCATGCAACTCTGGGAGACAGCACACTCCATGGGAATCCACCTGCTAACACAATATCTGCCAGGGGTACAGCACACCCTTGCTGGTCACCTCAGCTGGAACTTGGCAGACCACCATGAGTGGCTCCTTTACTGGGATATTTTCCACAACCCAACACAAAAATGGGGTACCACACAGGTAGACAGCTTTGCCAGCAAGGACAATGCTCAACTGGAGAAATTTTCTACCAGAACAAAGAAGGACATCAGCATGGAAAGCGGATGCCTTCTCCTTCCCCTGGACTCACCAGTTAATTTACGCTTCTTCTCCGCTACGCCTTCTGCCTCGAGTATTTTTAAAGATCAGAGAAGGCCCAAGGACCATCCTGATAGCTCAAAACTAGCCCAGGCAACACTGGTTTCCCCTTCTCCTCCAGCTCACCAGCCAGAAACCTTGGGAGCTACTGCAGAGGGTAGACCTCCTCACCCAAGACAAAAGGAGGATATACAGCACCCCAATCTGCAGACTCTGAACCTTTCAGCCTGGATTATTCCTCAGCACTGAACTTAAGTCAACAGGTGCAAAGCACTGTGATGAATCCAGAAGGCCTAGCACAAGAAAATCTTAAGCAGCCAAATGGAAAAGATTCTCTGCTTGGTGCCAGAGGCACCACCTTAACGTGAACTCAGCATTTCAGCTATTCTGGAGTACCTAGCCAATCTAGTGAATAACGGCCTATCCTACTCCTCCATAAAGATGCATGCCTCTGCCGTCTCTACCCACCTTCCTCTTCTCCCCCAATCTTCTCACACCCCCCTCTTGATACTTCTTAGGGGTGTCATTCACATTAGGCCTCCCAGGAGGAAACCCACACCTCCACGGGACCTTAAATATGTACTGAAAAAAATGACATTACCTCCCTTCGAACCTGCAGCTAATGCCTCCTTAAAATTCCTCTCTTGAAAGACTGCTCTTCTTTTAGCCATTACTTTGGCTAGAAGGGTCTCAAAGTTTGCAGGCCCTAATGGCAGTAGAAACTTTCAATGTTAAGTTGCCAATCTCGCCTTCATTCTTGCTGGATGGGTTCGGAGCCGATCCTCGGCTCTGACTCTGCCTATACTAAAGCTCGAGAGCTGATTTTACCGGCTCGAGGTACCCTATATCCCATAATGCTAGGCGCCAATTACCCAGTTTTCGTTTGCCGCTTAAGCTAGTGAGGTGCTTTTTTTTACCGGCTCTACAGGTCAGTGAAAATTGTCAATTTTTTTAGGATTTCTCTCCCACTTTTTCAGTAGATTAGTTACTTAGACCCCCCTTAGTATACCACTATTCCGTGGGTCCTCCCTTTAATCCCAGGAGTTTATCCTTCCCTTTTGAAGGTTAGGCCTTAGGCCTTTCCGTTTTTTTCTCAGTTTCCCTTTTGGGACAGTTATTTTTGTGTGTCTGGGTTATCCTTGACCTTTAATTGTGTGTGAGCGTGTGTGTGTCTAGACCTTCCCTTAGGAATTTATCTTTCCTTCGACAGCTTAATGTCTAAAGACATTAAGGTCTCGGGCTTCAAGAAGTGTGACTCGTGCTGTCAGAAAATGTCGCTGATAGACGGTCACACTTCTTGTGTTTACTGCCTGGGACCCCTGCACCTGCAGGACTCTTGTTCTGTCTGCCATGCATTCAGTCCAAGAGTCCTGCAGGAGCGCAGGAATAAGTTGATTTTGAGGGGCATATTAAAGCCCGAAGGTTCCCCGGCCAAGCCCTTGCCGGGGAAACCTTCGAAGCCATCCAAACCGTCGGCTCCATGCTCCAAGCCTTCGGCTGGTGGCTCACCGACTGCTTCGCTATCGGCTCCACAGTCAGCTCCATCAGCTCCTCCCACTGTAGTGCCTGCTGTGGTCCCTGCCCACTCTCTCGTTCCCGACCGTAGAGATCCAAGGCCTCAGGTTTCCCCATTGGGAATATCCTCCTCTTCTGAGGTTTCCCTGATCTGTCAGGTGAACCCCCTCGAAAGAGGACATGTAAGAGGAAGCATGTGGACTCTCCTGAGTCCATCACATCTGATACCGACTTGGATGAGTCGGAAGGGTCCCCATGGTCCCCCTCTGAGGATGTCTCCTTTTCTGACATCCTTGAATTCCTCAAACAGCGGGGGAACTGGTCTACCCTCAATCCTTCCGGGGACAAGTCGGTTTACCTGGAGGCGTTTGGTTCTCGCCCTTCCACCTCCTGGGTGTGTCTGCCTTTTGACCCCCTTATGTAAGTGGTGGTGCGGAAGGCGTGGACGGCCCCTGATACGATGGAACCTACCCCACGGAGGCCTTCCAAATTTATCACAGCCCCGTCAGATAAACAGTTTTTAGCTAAAGGTGTCCCAGTTGATGCCATGGTGGTGGCTGCAGCCACTAAGAAGGAACTGGCTGATCTTCAGTACCTATCCATCCTCCTAATAAGGAATCTAGGACTATGGATAGGTACGGCAAGCGGATGTTCTCTTCAGCGACTTTCACCATGCGATCGCTGAATTACTTGTGCCATTTCACCCGCCTTCAAAGAGACATTCTCAAAGAAATGGGTGATGCCCTACAGGATCCAACAGCTGCGGGGTCCCAAGACAATATCAACTCCCAGCTAGGAACCCTAAATTTGATTGTCAACTCCTCTATGCGGCTTATTTCCTATGCAGCCGATGGAGCGAGTAGAGCCGCAGGCACAGGTGTGGCCTTAAGGCGTTACGCCTGGATGCGGCTTTGCAACTTTGCAGACCCCTTCAAGGCGTCATTCACTAACTCCTCCTTTGATGGTTCAGCGTTGTTTGGACCAGATGCGAACAGGATGGCAAGACTCTCTGCCGTGGGAGTCCGTTTTTCCACCCCGTCTAGACCATATCCTAAGGGTCAAAAGTGTGGAAAAATGTGGTTCCGCAAATCACAGGGAGTCACGCCTGATGCAAGAGGTCAGTTCCCCCCTAGAGGCAGGGGGGGGAACAACAACAGATGCCGCCCTAGAGACAGAGGAGGTCCGCAGAACCAGGGTAGCAGAGAGACCGTCTCTGATAAACCCTTCCAGCATCCCTGAGAAGCTGCCCGACTGTCCACATTCGGAGGCAGTCGGGGGAAGATTATCACTGTACCCAAAAGCCTGGCTTTCTTTCACACAAGACAAATGGGTGCAGTCGATTATATCCGAGGGTTACAAAATCCCTTTTATCCACACCCCAACTCAGCCAAAAGGACCCCTCCCAGACGGTCCACCCAGTCTAAGGGAACAAGCAGTACTAGAAATATCAAAACTGCTAACAAAAAGAGCCATCCAGCCAGTCCCAGCAGACCAGCTATGATCCGGAATCTACTCAAAGTTCTTTTTGGTACCAAAAAAAACAGGGGACTGGAGGCTAATATTGGATCTCAGCAGACTAAACAAGTCTGTAGAACGAAGTTCCGGATGGTCACGCTACAGTCCATTCTACCCTTTCTGGGCCAGGACAATTGGATGTGCTCAGTGGACCTTCAGGATGCGTACTATCACATCAAGATGCACAGGCGCTCCAGAAGGTTTGTCCGCTTCCGGCTAGGGACCAGTCACTATCAATTCAGGGCCCTGCCCTTTGGTCTCACTACAGCCCCCGAGTGTTCACCAAATGCATGGCAGTGGTTACGGCTCACCTGAGACGTCAAGGATTCCAGGTGTTTCCATATCTAGACGACTGGCTCCTTACTGCCACCACCAGGCATCAGCTTCTTCTTGCCAGAGATTACACCATTCAGACTTGCAAAGGGCTAGGTATCTCCATAAATTTCGAAAAGTCTGCCTTGTCAGTCTATTACTTTCATAGGCGCCACTTTGGACACCGTACAGCTCTCAGCAAAGTTAACAGACCAAAGAGTTTTGGATATTCGGAATCATGTGCACATCCTCCTTCAGAGCAAGAGGATCCAGGCCAGGTTTGTCCTAAAAGTGTTAGGTCTCATGGCGGCGGCCATCACGCTACTCCCCCTTGCTCGTTTCTACATGCGGCTCCTTCAGTGGATGCTAGTCTCCCAGTGGTCCTTCCAACAGCTTCCTTTGACACACAGCATCTTAATAACTCTGTCTTGCAAAAAACACCTATCCTGGTGGATGGACTCCCCTCAAGTCCTTCAGGGCAGACTGTTTGTTCCTTCCCCCCCGGTTGCCACGGTCACAACGGACGCCTCCCTGATCGGGTGGGGGGGGCATTTTCAGGGCAGGACGGTCCAGGGCACATGGCAATCTCTCGAATGTCACCTGCACATAAATGTCCTGGAGATGAGAGCAGTGCTTTTGGTGTTGCAAGCCCTCTAAGACTCTCTTCCCTTCAGGACGATTGCGATTCAAACGGACAATATGTCCGTAGTGTGGTATATCAACAAGCAGGGCGGAACCAAGTCCTATCCCCTATGTTGAGAGGCACTCAGACTTTGGCAGTGGGCGGTCTCTTCTCAGCAGTTTCTGATAGCAACGCATATCCCCAGGAAGTCCAACATCATAGCGGACAGGTTGAGCAGAGCTATTCTCATGCCACACGAGTGGTCTCTCAAGCAGTCAGTAACAGAGGAGATTTTTCAGAAGTGGGGTCTACCTTGCTGTGATCTTTTTGCAACACCTCAGAACAGCAAGTGCCACGACTTTTTCACTCTATTTCCCCTTCCAGGCCATCCCCCCAGAGATACTCTAGTCCACGATTGGCCTCGGGGACTTCTATACGCCTTTCCCCCCTTTCCATTAATCACTCAGTTGATTCAGAAAGCTACCGCCCTGAGAGCCAAGATGATCCTCATTGCCCCTTATTGGCCTCGACAAATATATTTTCCATTTCTGCATCGTTATCTTTTGGAGCAGCCTTGGCATCTGGACCCAGTGCCAGATCTTTTGGTCCACCAGTCGGGACAGCTGCACCAATCCCTTCAATCTCTCAACCTCACAGCTTGGTTGCTCCACTTCCAACCCTAGCCAGGCTTCCCCTTATTTCCAGTTCTGTGTGTGACATTTTTATAGCTTCCCTTAAGTCCTCTACCAGAAGGATTTATACTAGTAAGTGGAAACGTTTTTCCTTCTGGGCAAGGGCTAGGAATATAGATCCCTTTACTGCTCCTATTCAGTCAGTTCTAGATTTCCTAGCCGAACTTTTTCATTCAGGCTCTTCATCCTCAACAGTCAAAGTTCAGTTAGCGGTTATTTCAAACTTTCACATAGGCTTATCGGACTCCAGCATCATGTCCCATAAGCTTTGTAAAGCCTTCCTTAAAGGAATCTTTTTACTCAAGCCACCAATCAGAGATCCCCCACCGCAGTGGGACTTAAATTTCGTCTTAACATCCTTTATTCTCCCGCCCTTTGAACCTGCGGCGTCTTGTCCTTTGAAATTGCTCTCTTGGAAAACTCTCTTCCTAGTCGCCATAACATCTGCTAGGAGAGTATCAGAACTTCATGCCCTTTGCATTCGTCCCCCTTATCTAGTTTTCCACAAAGACAGTCTCTCTCTCAGGACTAACCCGTCCTTTTTACCCAAGGTAGCTTCTGAGGCAAATTTAAATCAAACTATTGATCTCCCAGTTTTCTTCCCTAACTACTCCAACAGGGCGGAGCAAAAATTGCATTGTCTGGACGTTCATCGTCAACTCCGTTACTATCTGGACAGAACTAAACAAACCAGGAAATCTGAACAACTATTTCTGTCCTATGCAGAAGGTAAGAAGGGCCTTCCAGTATCCAAAGTAACCCTTTCTAGATGGCTGTCCTCTGTGATTACCCATATCTGTAAGCTCAGACATCAAGAATTACCTTTTAGGCCAAGAGCCCATTCAACCAGAGCACTAGCTACGTCAACAGCCTTTCAAGCTAGACTGCCAATAGATTCTATTTGTGTGGCAGCCACATGGGCTTCTCCTCATACTTTTATCTCACACTACAAATTAGACATGGCCTCCAGAAACAGGGCAAATTTTGGTTCCACCGTTCTCAAGAGTCCGTTCCGATGAGCCAGCCGGGATGAAGGTGCTAGGGACGCGGTCCCATCCAGCAAGAATGAAGGCGAGATTGACAACTTAACATTGAGAAGTTATGTACCTACCATAACGTTCCATGTTAGTTGTCTTCTTCTCGCCTTCTTTCTTGCGTCCCACCCGCCATCCCCCTAGCCTGGACAGACCGAAAGGATCCCCCTTTTTTTCTTGGGGGGTCTTCACCTTACACAGTTTGAAGCCTATTTTTTGTTATCCTTTTTGGGTAGCTGTGAGTTTTCTTAGTTACACTAGGAAGGTTTTCCTTCCCCTTCTCCCCTCGTTTTTAGGGGCTAGAATTGCTAAGGTTTTTCAACTACCAAATGAGATCTGGGTAATTGGCACCTAGCATTATGGGATATAGGGTACCTCGAGCCAGTAAAATCAGCTCTCGAGCTTTAGTATAGGCCGAGTCGGAGCCGAGGATCGGCTCCGAACCCATCCAGCAAGAAAGAAGGCGAGAAGAAGACAACTAACATGGAACGTTATGGTAGGTACATAACTTCTCATTATCTTCCACAAAGACATGGTTTCCCTCAGGACTAACACTTCTTTATGCCTAAGGTGATAATCAGTGTATCTTTGAGTCAAGCTGTCCATCTACCTACTTTCTTTCCCAATCCTCAGAACAAGGGAGAAAGATTACTACACTCCCTGCATGTGCACAGAATGTTACATTTCTACATAGAACAAAATCCCTCAGGAAATCTGATTAGCTGTTCATCACCTTCTCCCCGGATCTGAAACAAAACCAGCTTCTAATCAGACCATTTTCAAGTGGATCGCTCACTGTATTTCCTTTTGTTACAGCCATCATGGCAAAAAAAAAAAAAAAAAAAAACATATGGTTAAATCACACTGTACCAGGGCCACGGCTACATCTACAGACTTCCTTAAGGGGGGTCCCACCAAAGACATCCTGGAAGCAGTCACTTGGTCTTTTGTGCATACCTTCACAAAAACATTACCACCTGCTAGCCTTTTCTAAATCCATAGCAGGATTTGCCTCAGTAGTACTGCAGGGGATCTTTTCCTCTTCTGGATCTCCATCCACCCTCAGCTTTGGGAATCTTCCCAACTGTCAGGACTAACAGTGAAACACAAAGAACATAGTACAGTTGTGTACACTTAGCATAAATGTAGATGTTCGAGAGTATTCACTGTTGCAGTCTTCTTTCCTGCCCTCCTTCCCCTCTTGGCCTAATAGGCAGGCCTAGAATTTCCAAATATGAGGACCTTGGGTAATTCCCCAGGTTACCCAGGTAAGGTAACGCCTTTCCTTATTCTCCTTACTTGGCTCCAGGCTTCTATTTTGTGCGGCCAAGAAAACACTGAAGTGATGACACAGGCTGGCTTCCTTTATACCCAAGTATATTGATGTCGGTTGAGGTGTCCACCAACCTGGGAGCCAAAATAAGTTTCTCTGGTAGTCGGGCCAGTTGGGGGCTTTCACAGCAGGAAATCCCAACTGTCAGGACTGCAGCAGTGCATACACTCAAACATCTACATTTTATGGTAAGTGTATACAACTGTACTTTGAGGACACGAATGCTATATGTCAAGAGGCTAAACATTCTTTGAATTGCACTTATGATTCAGCTGATGCCTTTTCTGGAGCAGCTGCTATTGGAACTGTTATGAGAATGTTTGTAGGATTAAGTTTTCAAAATTTATATGAGGATGTTAAAGCTGAAATTTTGAATTTTCCTTTGGATAAAGGGGTTGTTTTTTTGACCATCTCCTGCTGAGTTCCTGTAAAGTGTGATGAGGCGGGTAAAGTGATTCAAGGGTGACTCAGATTTTTTAGCCTTCATTCTCCAAGTTTGCTAAAGGTTTGACACCTGCATCAGCCACTTTTTATAAAAAGCAAAATAAACAGCCCCAGCAATTTTCTGGCGAGGAGATGTTCAAAAAAATGGCAAGGAGGTTCTAAAAGGAAGAGATGAGCCTTCCAGAAGCCAGGAATGACCAACAAGTCTGAATGACTGTCTGCCAACTGACATCCCTTTCTACTAAGACAAACCTTTGAATCTAAATATCTCAATTCTAGTTGTTTTATCGCTGTTACTATATTCACTATTTCTAGAATAGTTGGTTTATATTTTGATTTCCATTTTCTAGTAATTGCTTTTTTGGCAGCCACCATAATTAGACACAGCAAGGACTTACCATGTCTAGACATTTCCAATTCTGTGTCATAGCTCAGAAAAATCATCTCCCTCGTCACACCAGTCTGCTCACCCAGCAACTCCGACAGTGCAGCCCGCAGGGAATCCTTGAAGTCTGCCAACTCACCGCATGTCCAGAAAATATGTTCCTACTTGCCTCTTTCTTCCCGTCACACCTCCAGCATTTGCTGTCTAACTGAGGAAAAATTCTCTGGAGTCTACTTGGGGTATAGAAATATGTATGGAAACATTTCCAAGCAAAAATCCTAAATCTTCTAGATTTTCTTGCATATTTGGGAGACATACATAATATCCTCCTATTGTTTCTTTGTGAATTGCTTATCCAGTCTCTTCCTAATCCTTTCTAACTTCCTCTAATTGATTTGTATAGTTATACAATAGTTTATATGCTCTACTAATTATTCCTTTTTAATGGCTGCTTCTATTCTAGATTCTACTAAAAACTCGATCAGGGCTGGTCTTTTATTTAGGATCCCTCTGTTTCTTTCTGTTTGGCTATACTCTGATATCAATCCCAATCCTTGATATGGAAGGCAATCTGCAGTCCAAATAAATTCTTGGTGTCTTCCCATTCTATCATCTTTCCCCCTCTAGTTATTTGCTCCCAATACCTTTGTTCTTTTGCCAGTTTTCTCCAATAAATTCCAGCCCTTCTTGCCTATTGTCTGTATCCCCAATTGCAGTCATCCCTATCAACAGAATCTCCTTTCTGCATTCCAGTGTTGGCTTATTTATTAAGATACTTTCAGCTACTTTATAGATATAATATTCTGTATGATTATTGTTACTCTCCTTAAAGGCCTGTATCCAAAATCCCAGTTTCTTGATCATTCCCCCCTGTTTCATCATCATCCTTTTCCACTTTGAATTATAGTTTTCTGCTTGTACTGTGTATAGGAGCCTTAACTGTGTAACTCTAAAGTATCCATTCAAATAGGGTAATCCCAATCTGCCGTTCTAATGGAAGAATCAGCATATCTCATTTGACTCTTGCCGTCTTCCCCTCCCAGATAAAGTCCTTCAGATCTTTATTAATTACTATCCACAACTTCTCTGCTTTATAAAATATGCCCGACCTGTGTATAAGACTAATGGGACTAAAAACATTTGAACTGTTATCTATACAAGTGTCATTTTTCTCAGTTTTCATATTATCTTTTGTTTAGTCTCTTCCCACATATCCTTAGCTGCCGCACCAGAATCATTTTTAATCCATACTCCTAAATATTTCATTTTATTGTGTCCCCATAAATATAGATATTGCTGAACCAATTCATATGTGGGTACATCATTTACTGCTATTACCTTTGTTTTAGCTTTATTAATTTTGTATCCTGAAATGATTTGAAATGGTCTCAAAATGTTTCACAACACTGTAATGTCTCTCTTTTTTCAGGTATAAAATAATATTGTCTGCAAATAGACCCTGCTTTTCTTGACTACCATACCAGTTATATCCCCGAAGTTCTGAGTCCCTTTTTTTTTGCCAGTTCTAAATGTAAAGCAAATAAAGGGAAATAAGACGCCCCTTCCTGGTTCCTCTGCTCAAACAGAAAGTATCAGAGAGGACCCCATCCAATTTAATTTTTGCCTCCAATCCCTCATATATCCTCCTAATCAACCTTGTAATTTTTTCAGGAAATACAAATGCTTCCATTGCCCTGCTCATAAAGTCCCAGTTTACTCTCTCAAATTATCTGTCTGCATCAAGACCCTCTGGATCATTAGTGTTCTGTTAATGTTGTCAAATGTTTGCCTCCCCTCCAGAAAATCACATTGATCCATAGCTATCAATTTTGGCATTACTTTTGCCATTCCTTTAGCCATTCTAGACATGAACATTATAATCATGATTTAGTATTGAAATGGGCCAGTATGAAGCTGGATCTGATGGATCTTTACCCACTTTAGGTATTACAGCTACCACTGCTTTCTTCCTGGATGTTAGTATTTCTCTTCCTCTTAAAATACTGTTAAAGAAAATCTTCCAGATCTTTATCAGTTTTTTTCCCTCCTAGCTTATAAATTTTCACAGGAACACCATCTGTTCCTGGGGACTTTCCTGTAGATTGGTTATAAATCACAATTTTTATCTCATCTCCTCCTATCCTAACTGTTGGTAATTGAGGCTCATCTCCCTCTATCCTTGGCATATTTAATTCTTCCATAAACATATCCATTCATATCTTTTCTTGATTTCCATTTTTTCTGCTTTTATACAGACTTGTCATAGAATTTCTGAAATATTCTAATACCTCTACAGGATCTCTTGTTACCTTCCTTGTTATAGGCTTCCTAATCTTTAGTGACCATCCATTCTGTGTTCTGCTGCCCAAGTCGTTGTGCTAAAAGTTTTTGTGCTTTAGTGTCAAAAAACAGTGTCTTAGCAATCTTTCTAAACTTGTGTATATTATCAAGATAATACCTTATTTTCTGCTTGGCATTCTGCAGATGATCCTCTTCTTTGTCTGTGAGATCCCCCCTATTCTGTAGTTCTTTAACATTTGTCAGTCCCTCTAAATAATTGTTGTTACTTCTTAACCATAGATGTTATGTGATCCTATCTTGCCTACATTCTGACTGATGGGTTCGGAGCCGATCCCTCGGCTCCGACTCGGCACGCTTATGCCAAAGAGCGAAGTGTCTTATTGGCTGAGCTTACTATATCCCTGGATGCACCACTACCAGTTCCCCAGATCTCGTTTGCCGCTAACTAGCAAAGACGTGGTCTCGAGCTGGCTGAGCTAAGTAGTGTTTTTCACTAACTTTTTCTGTCAGGAATTTGCTATTTCTATAACAAAAAGCTGTTTTAACAGCTATTCTGTACTTTTTGTGTGTGACTGGGTTTTTTTTGTGGAAAATTTTGTGTGTGATTGTGTGTTTGTTCTGACTAGAGCCCCCCTTGATTTTAAGGGCCTTTCCCTGTCAGTCAATTTCTTGTCAAATCCTTAGGGGTTCTAGGATCCCCTTTAGTTATATTGTCTGTAGTTGTCGGACTGCCAATCTTAATCGGCAGCCGTAAGCTAATCATTGTAGTGACAGTCAATTTAAAAAAAAAAAAAAAAAAAAACAGAACAGTGTGTTTTTTCGGTAATAGAGTTACTGAATTTGTTGTTATAATGTCTCAGGCTCCTAGGCCTTCGGGCTTTAAGAAGTGCACTAAGTGCAGTTTTAAAATGTCAATCACAGATGACCACTCTCTCTGTGTATATTGTTTGGGCGCCAAACATTTGCAGGAGTCCTGCAGCGTGTGTCACGCGTTTTTCTCGAGGGTCCTCCAAGAGAGGAAAAATAAACTTATTCTGAAAGGCCTTATAAAACCCTCTTTTGAAGAAGCATTAGCGTCCTCTCCTTCTCCTGCTAAAAGAAAGGCGTCGGCTCCGACCAGTCCGTCGGACCCGACCGCCAAAAGGCATAGGCAGGCTTCTCCTTCGGCTCCACGGACTTGGGCCGAGGGCGAAACAGTCTGCCTCGATGCCTCCAGTCTCGACTCCTCTGGGTTGGAGCCGGCGGCTGGGGCATCGAGGCGGGTCACCTTCATAGGGTCCACTGATCTCGGGGCCGATGAAGGTTGTCCGCTCAGAGACTTCCTCCCCTGCGCCAAGTCCTCTTCGCACCGATGGAAATTGGTTTGTGCACTCCTTGGCGCCGATAGTTATCGTGTCGCCTCGGAGCCGGTCCCGTAGTCCCTTGGAGCCGTTGGTGAGACCTACTCGAACCCGTTCGGTCTCCTCCAGGTCATCGAGGATGTCAGATTCGGACATAGACAGGGTGCTCCAAAGACTGTTCCAGTCCCCAGTCTTTCAAAAATTTGTTTCGCTCCAACCCAATTGGCTTCGGAGCCGATAGCCCACTCCATTGCCATTCCTCCTCCGACCGCTTCGGCTCTGTCGGAGCAGGTGCTGATGGAGCCAGTGGAGATCTTAGGGTCGGCTCCGACCCTTACTCCAACCCGGCCTTGGTCCGAGTTTAGCACGGACTTCTTCGGCCGGACCGGGGTGAAGTTTCGGGACCAATGCTGTCAGTTCCGAGCCTCCCTCTCGGTGCTTCGGCCGCAGGACTTCCGTCTGCTATCATGGCTCCGGGGACCGGACATTCCCAGGATTCTGGGGTCCGGCTTTCAGAGCTATGAGGAGTGCCTTGGCCAAGTCTTCTTCGGCCATCTCACGGCTTTACCGGCACCTTCCCTGGGCATGGAGACTGGGTCTTTGGCAGTTCCCCTGTCTCTAGGCAGCGGAGCCCGGGGCCTGAGGTTACCCCCACTGGGGTTCCTCCTCTTGAGGGTTCTTCGGAGTTGTCTTCGAAGAGCCCCAAGGAAGAGATCATGCAAGAGGAAGCACGTGGACTCCCCGATGAGTCTCTTACATCGGACACTGATCTTGATGATGCGGAGGGGTCCCCAAAGTCGTCCTCGGATGATGTCTCATTTGCAGACATTCTAGAAATCCTTAACGAGGCGGCTGGAATTCCAAACCCCTCCGTTGATGAGTCAGTGTTTCTCAAGGCCTTGAGGCTCAGCCCTCCGCCTCCTGGGTGTCTCCGCCCTTGACGAGCTCCTGGATTTGGTTTGTCGGGCGTGGGAACATCCAGATACTGTGGAACCAGTGCCTTCTCGCCCTAACAAATTTCTGTCTGCCCCACCCGAGAAGGAGTTCTTGGCGAAGGCGTGGCTGTAGATGCCATGGTGGTGGCATCTGCTACCCAGCAGGCGTGGCAGAGGCTTCAACGTCCATCCATCCTCCTAATAAGGAGTCTAGGAGCATGGACGGTGCGGAAGTGCACCCTGACTTCAGCGGCCTTTACTCTGAGGTCCCTGAATAATTTGCCACATTTCACCAGACTACAGAGGGTTCTGGTCAAGGAGCTCTCAGACTCCCTCTCAGGTAACCTACCTGAGCAGCTAGCCCAGTCGGTTAGCTCTCAGTTGGCTATCCTTACCTCGATTTCTAACTCGTCCATGAGGCTCATTTCATATGTGGCCGAAGGCGGCAGCGGCAGGCACAGGCGTGGCTCTCGGAGACAAGCCTGGCTCCGTTGTGTCATTTGGAGGCCTTCAAGTCTTCCTTTGCCGACGCTCCTTTGATGGGTCCTCTTTGTTTGGACCCAAGGTAAAAGACACTCTTACCGCTGTGAGCAAGAGGGAAAGACTTTATCTGCCGTGGGAGCACGTTATTCCACTCCCTTTCGGCCTTATCCCAAGGCTAAAGAGGAGGGAAGATGTGGTTCCAAATCACAGAAATTCTTTTCCCAACAGCAGGAAGATTCCCTTCCAGAGGCAGAGGACGGGAAATTATTCTGGAAGACGCCGTCCCAGAGGCGGCAGAGGCCCCGCAATAATGGAGACCATGAGTCCTTTCGTGGCTCTTCAGCCTCCCACACTCCATGAGGGATTGCCCGGCTGTGCTGCTCGAGCCAGTCGGGTGCCGTTTGCCAAGCACCTAAAAGCCTGGGAGTCTATTACTCAGGACAGATGGGTGCTTTGGATTATTGCCGGAGGTTACACCATCCCCTTCACACACTCACCCCCACCGTCCAAAAATCCCAGACCCACCACCCAGTCAAAGGGAAATTGCAGCCGTAGAAGCTTCAAAGCTGCTAGAAAAGGAGTCATCCAACCGGTCCCCACAGACCAGATCGGATCCGAAACTACTCAAGGTTCTTTTAGTGCCAAAAGACAGGGGACCTGAGACCCATTTTGGATCTCAGCAAACTAAACCAGTCCGTCAGAAGTCCAAATTCCGAATGGTCACTTTACAATCCATTCTCCCATTGTTGGAGAAAGATGTTTGGATGTGCTCCATAGATCTCAAGGACGCTTATTATCACATACCGATACATCAGGCGTCCAGGAGGTATCTGCGCTTCAGCCTGGGAGACAGTCATTTCCAATTTTGTGCTCTGCCCTTTGGTCTCACCACAGCCCCAGGGTGTTCACCAAGTGTTTGGCAGTAGTGACTGCTCACCTGAGGAGTCTCGGATTCCAAGTGTTTCCCTATCTGGACGACTGGCTCCTGACTGCCACCACCAGGCATCTACTACTAGAGAACCTACAAGCCACCATCTCCCTGGGTGCTTCCTTGGGAATTACATTCAACTGGTCAAAGTCTGTCTTGCTGCCTTCTCAGCATAAGATTCATAGGAGCAGAGATAGACTCAAAATTGATGCGAATTTTCCTTCCTACCGAAAGGATACAAACATTACAAGGTGAAGTCCGAGCCCTGCTTCTAAGATCCAAAGCCCCAGCCAGGTTGGTCCTGCAACTTTTAGGTTCAATGTCTGCCACGGTTCTCCTAGTTCCTCTGGCAAGATTGCACATGAGGATTCTTCAGTGGCTGTTATCGACACAATGGTCCTTTCAGGATCTCCCCCTCAATCATCACATACTGATTACAGAAACGTGCAACGGGACCTCCGCTGGTGGCTTCTGCCATCCAATCTGAATCAGGGAAGACCTTTGTTATGCCCCTCCGGTAGCCACCTTGACGACGGATGCCTCCCAGACGGGTGGGGGGCACTGTCGGGGCAGGTCAGTTCAGGGATCCTGGCTTGCAAGCGAAACTTTTGTCGATATCAATGTGTTGCAAATGAGGGCTGTACTTCTGTCCCTACAAGCCTCCACAACTTTCTCCCTCAAGGCATTATCGCTATCCACACAGACAACATGTCGGTGGTCTGGTATCTAAACAAACAAGGAGGGACCAGATCTTACCCCTTTGCAGAGAGGCCATGAGGGTGTGGGAATGGGCAGTGGCTACCAACCGCTTCCTGGTAGCGACCCACATTCCAGGAAAATCAATGTATTGGCAGACAGACTGAGCAGGACTATTCTTTCTCCTCACGAGTGGTCCCTGAACGAAGCTGTAGCAGCTCAGATTTTCAAAGATGGGGGACTCCGTGCTGCAACCTGTTTGCAACACCACAAAACACGAAGTGCAAAGGTTCTTTTCCTTGACCCAGCGTCAGGGAAGCAGCTACGGATGCTCTAGTCCAACCTTGGCCAACAGGACTGCTTTACGCTTTCCCTCCGGTTCCACTCCTTCCCAAAGTCATCCAGAAAGCTTCCCAATTGGGGTCCACAATGATTCTAATTGCTCCGTACTGGCCTCGTCAGGTATGGTTCCCTACCTACAGAAATATGCTCTGGACGGTCCTTGGTTTTGGATCTAACCCGGACCTTCTGATTCATCAGTCGGGACAACAGCACCAGTCCCTTCACACTTTGAGATTAGCAGCTTGGCTCCTCCACTTCCGACTTTAGTCAGAAATCACACCTTGGACCCTGAAGTTATTCACATTTTATCTTCAGCCCACAAACCCACCACTAAGAAATTGTATCACAGTAAGTGGAAGAGGTTTGCTATCTGGGCTCAACTCAGAGGCTTAGACCCTATTACTGCCCCGATACCAGAGGTCTTGAAATTTTTAACATCCTTGTTTAATCAAGGATCTTCAGTCTCTACTATTAAGGTCCAACTAGCAGCTATCTCCAAATTTCACGAATCCATAGACCCACCGTTGATGAGTAGCAGATTATGTAAAACTTTCATGAAAGGTGCTGTGCTTTTAAGACCCCCAGTTTTTCATCCTGCGCCTCCGTGGGATCTTGATTTGGTACTTAGTGCCTTAACATCTCCTCCTTTTGAACCGGCTGCTACATGTGAGTTGAAATATGTCTTGGAAAACTGCCTTCTTAATTGCAATTACCTCTGCAAGAAGAGTTTCAGAACTTCAAGCCCTATCTATCAAACCACCGTACTTGATTTTTCACAAGGATAGAGTATCACTTAGGCCTAACCCATCCTTTGTTCCAAAAGTTTGTTCTAATCTCTGTCTCCAACAATCTCTAGAACTACCAGTTTTCTTTCCAAAATTTTCAAACAAAGCGGAATACACCTTGCATAAGTTGGATGTTCACAGGCAATTGCGCTTCTATCTAGACAGGACTCAACAGATTCGAAAAACAGACCAATTGTTTGTGTCCTTTTCAGATAATAAACTGGGTAAAACCATCACTAAAGCGACTATTGCCAAATGGATTAGAGATTGCATAACTCAGGCTTATTCCTCTTCAAATAAGCAACTTACAACATCTGTCAAAGCTCACTCTACTAGAGCTATGGCTACCTCTATTGCATTTCATTCCAAGCTCGCTGTTTCTGAGATTTGTGCTGCGGCTACTTGGTCCAACCCGCACACTTTCATTTCCCACTATAAATTGGATGTGGCATCTAAAGGGTGAGCATCATTTGGTTCCACGGTACTCAGGAGTGTTTTCCAGTGAGCCACCCAGGATTCAGGTGCTAGGGACGCTGTCCCATCAGTCAGAATGTAGGCGAGATAGGATCACATAACATCTTTTAGTTATGTACTCACCATAACTTCAGATGTTTGGGATCCATCTCGCCTACATTCTTAATACCCACCCTCCTTCCCCCTGCCTTGGAGATCAGAAGAGATTGAACGGTTTTGAGTTCTACTGTTTTATCTTGTTTCATCTGACGATGTTATATAAGCAGTGCGTGCATATGTGCATGTATGCGGACAAACTAGATCTGGGGGACTGGTAGTGGTGCATCCTGGGATATAGTAAGCTCAGCCAATAAGAGACTTCGCTCTTTGGCATAAGCGTGCCGAGTCGGAGCCGAGGGATCGGCTCCGAACCCATCAGTCAGAATGTAGGCGAGATGGATCCCAAACATCTGAAGTTATGGTGAGTACATAACTAAAAGTTTGCTTTCATTTCCACCCTATATTTAAACTCCACTTTAATTTTATCCCACTCACTAGCTATATTTGCAGAAGTAATTTCTATCCTCTCGAATAGCTCCTGAATAATCTCCACTACCCATTCCTTAATTCCTCTCTTTTCAACAGATAGGTGGGAAAGCGCCAGTGTCTCATTTTTATTTCATTACCCAATGATTTTATTTTAGTTATTATTGGTGCATGATCTGAAATAGTTATCTGGTGCATATCAATACCTTACATTAAATGCACACATTCATGTGAAATGTTAATTCTGTCTATCCTAGCCCAGTTGTTATATCTCCGGGAATGATAACATAAATTCATTCCAAACTCTTATTAGTGAATTCACACTTCCATGCCAAATATTTTCAAAAAAGTCTTCAGAAATCTGCCCTCCTTTATTGTACTTTCCCTTCTGGGACCACTTGACACATCTTCACTGCTGCAAATCGAATTCCAGTCCCCTCCTATAAATGATATCCCTTGCCAAAAACTGATTACTTCTTTTCTTAAACTCCATTATAGCAGTTTTAGGTGGAGTATAATTGCATGACAGTATAATCCTCCTCCCTTGCCAATAACTCCTCAGCATTTCCGATCTGCCATTATCATCTTCTATCACCATTGGAGCTCATCTTGCAAATTATATAAGTACTCTGTTTTCCTTTGTCCCAGATATTTTGCTGAATAACCATCATGAAAACCTTTCTTTATTAAATTCACATGTTCAGTTTTTTCCAAGTGTGTCTCCTGTAACACAGCTATTTGCACTCCACAGTTTTAATATAGTTAACTTTTCTTTCTTCTTTGTATTTATCTATGAGACAATTGAGATTTAAAGTAATTACAAAAAGCATCATTGTATTAAAAAGTTATTACAACCTTTTATGTATAACACCTTTTTTGTTAAATGTCTAGTTCCAGCTTTTGTGATTTCTTGCATTCACCGTTTTATGGGTTGAGCTTTCATACAGTTTCTTGTCATATCCATTTCAGCCTATGTCACATCTTACAAAACGTTTTTTTTTTTTGAAAGCCCTCTAACAAAAACAACCCCCCCCAATACCCCATAAAACCTATTAATTTTATAGTAACATACAAACCTATGTGCATCTTCAAATGTAGAAGTATTACCCTTCTAATAGGAATACATTTCCCAAACTGACAGCCACACTTTTAAACTTGAGTTAACCTAAAGGAAAGGTTATACATGCTAAGACACATGGTGCAGCCTGTGCTTCTACTAAGTGCTAATTGGTTTTGTCTTATCTTTCCCAGCTGGGAAAACTCCTGAATGCTTTGAGAACATTATCCCCTAGCCAGTTTCTCTTTCTTTTCTCCAGCCAGTCACTCTCCATCAGACTGTAACTAATTTCTCTTTATCAGATTGACTCCATGGAGACATGAGAACCAGTCAATTTCTAGATTGTTTCCATGGAGACATGAGGACCAGATATAGAATTATGCTACTAGGCATGCATTCATTTGCTAGAAAAAAGCCTCATAATATTCAGTATTTTTTTTTCATTTATTTGATTTCTCTTAAAACGTGTTACTAAATCAGTCTATGGTTCTTAATCCAGTCATTCCCCCATGCAAGAATGAGAAAAAGCACATTTGTTTTTTGTCATGCTTTTTTAACCAGGCTGTTTTTGTTTTTACATTGTAGTGTCTACATTTCTTAAAACTGAACAAGAAGAAATAGAGAAGGGACAAAGAAAGGATGAAAAGAACAGCAGCACCTGTTTACAATCCCCATTACACTTAAAAATAACTTTATAGCATGCAAAGAAAACATACATCACAAAACTAGTACTATTAAGTAAAAAATGTTTTCTTTACTTAGTTAACTTTTTCCCTGGTAATCCCCCAAGTCTTTTTCTGAACATTAATGACATGAAGTAAGGCATATACTTAGAGTCCCCCACAAATTCTAAAAAAGTCCAATATTTCCTGATTTTTTTGTTTTGTGATATTTCACAAATATAATTCTTGCATTGTAATCCCACATTAAGGTACTGGTTTTATTACTGTTCATCTCCATTTCCCAAATCCTGTCTCTGCTTCATTTCCAACGTACTCTTGATTCTTCTAGTCAAATCTTGTGCTTCCTTCTTTCCAACATTTTCTGTTGAAACAGTGGAAAAGGTTTTAGAGGTACAGTATCTCTGTGGTCTTTATTAGCAGAAGAAGAAGAAGCAGAATCTCCTGTTTCACAATTCACTTTTTGTTGGACAAACTCTTGTATTTCCTCCTTAGCATGTACTTAATCAAAAATGATTTTGTCCCTCCAGGGAAGAATACTTTGAAGATAGCTGGATACAGCAGTTTGAATCGCAAACTTGTATCTTGACATTCCCTGAATAGTGGAATAAATTTATTCCTCTTCTGTCTGATGTACAATTAGTAATCATTCTCCACACTCTGCTGTCTCCCACTTTTAGTATTTTGTCCTTCTGCTACAGTTTCGTCAGAATGATTTCCTTCTGCTGGTAGGATTGCATCTTTACTATTAAAGGTCTAGGTTGCTTTCTCATGGCCAGGTTTGGAGCATACATATGATGTGCCCTTTCAGCTAACAACTCCTACTGTGAAATTCCAGTCCAGTTGCTTATTTGTGTTTTCGTAAATTTAATGCAGTCTGTTTCTTCCAGCCTCTCTGTTATTTTTATTATTTATTTATTTTACATTTGTTGACCGGGAAAGTCCGACTGGGTATATGCCCATTTTCAGCAGAGGCCTGGGGAGAAAAGCTCCATATATTCAGACATATGAAATTTACATAATATAAGAGTACAATCTAACATAGATGAAAAAAGAAACAATATAATTATAGTAAAGACACAGTTCAACAGGAGAAATCACCTATATGTCAAAGTATATCATCACAAGGAAGGCTCCATGTATTCAGACAAGCAAAATTTCACATAATATGAGTATAATCTAGCATTTCAGAGGGGAAAAAACAGCCTATTTATAGCAAAGACACAGTCTGACAGGTAATGACATATATCAGAGTATAATAATATAAGGTGCAAGACATTTGCCTAGTAGTATTAATTTCTCACATAGAGAAAAGAGTAAATATCATACTGCAATCATCTGCTAGTTAAAGGATATGAAATACTGATAACCTGTTAACAGCAAATAGTAGAGCTGGCAGCTAATTAGTGGTAGAGGAGAAAGGGGGGGGGGTAGTTGGGGTATGGACAAGGACATAACCAGTGAGATTTTAGGTGTGCTTTAAGAGCATTTTTGAAGAGACTGCTGGAATGGAGGGTAGTTGTGGCAGTGGGAAGTGTTCCAAATTTTGGATATGGAGTAGGAGAATAGCGCTTCCCCTGCAGAGTTGTTGGGTTTGGTGACTTGGAGTAGATTTTTGTTGCAGGAGTGCAGGGGTCTGGAGGATTGGTAGGGTTGGAGAAGTGTATAAAGTGAGGGAATTTTAAGAGGGTGGTTTACAAGTTTATGAGCAAAGGTAAGTTGGGTTAGGTGTAGGAGTTGAGGGAGCTCAAGCCAGTCTAGGTTTCTAAGGGAGACACTGTGGTGACTGCGGTGGGAGTCCCCTGATGCAAATTTTGCAATTTTATTGTAGCAGGCTTTGAGTTTCTTTAGGTCTGATTGTCGAAGATTTGTGAGTATGGGTGATGCATAGAGTAGGGCTGAGATTAGTTGGGAAGTTGTGGTAGAGATTCTGGCTGGTTTGGTTAGGTATTGTTGGTTTCTATACACAGCACCCAGTTCTTTGTGGACTTTTTTATTGAGAGTGATATGTGAGTGTCAAATTTGAGTTTGTCAATCTGTACACCGAGTAGCTTAGTGTGGGCTGTTGGTGAGATGGAAGTATTGTGTTTGGCAAGTATGTTGAAATGGGGGATGTTCAGGGTAGATTTTGAGGGTTGAAAGATGAGGAGTTTGGTCTTATTTGTGTTGAGGAGGAGTTGAGCATTTAATAGCCAACTTTCAACAGAAGAGAAAGATGCTTGAGTGATCTGTTGTAGTTCTGTTAGTTGAAGCTGAGCAGATGAGAGTGGCGTCATCTGCATACTGTATGAAGGAGGCATGTTTGGTGGCGGTGTGCAGGTCATTGGTAAAAATGGAGAAAAGCAAGGGGCTAAGGATTGAGCCTTGGGGAGTCCCGAGAGTAGCAGGGAGGTGAGGGGATAGATCATTGTGCCAGACAACTGACTGCTGACGGCCGTGTTGATAGCTGTGGAACCAACTGATGGCAGGTATGGAAAAGGAGAGGTTAGAGAGTGCAGAGAGTAGAAGATCATGTGATACAATATCAAAAGCCTTTGATAGGTCAAGAAATACAGCAGAGGAGAAAAGGCCATTGTTTTTATGTTGGAGAATGGTGTTAGTGAAGGAGAGAAGAGCAGTTGTGCTATGGTGTGGTTTGAAACCATGCTGTGTGTAGGAGAGGAGATCATTGTCTAGGCGATAATTGGAGATCTGTGAGTTGATACATTTTTCGAGTATCTTGGAGAGAGGCAAGAGAATGGCAATGGGGCGGTAATTGGAGATGTCTGTTGAGGGGCCGCCTTTGTGTAGGGGTATGATGTGGGATATTTTCCATAAGGTTGGCACATAGGACTCTGATATGGAGTGGTTTATTAATATGGAGATGGGATACGCTAAAACATCAGCTGCTATTTTTAGTTATTTTGTGGGCAGGTTGTCAGCTTGCTAGTCTTGTGGGTTTAAGTTTTGTCAGTATTTTTTATGTTGGAGGAGGGTACTGTGGAAAGGAAGAAGGGAGGGGTGGAGTTGGTTTGGGTGTGGAGGGTGTTGATGTAGGGAAGTGTTTTTTAGTTAGGGATAGAACGGTCTCTGTAAAATGTTCGTTGAAAGAGTCAGCTATGCTACAGGTGGAGAAGAGGGGTGGTTGGTGGGGGGTGTTTACCTTCCCTGGGCAGAGGAAAGAGTTAATTGTGGACCAGAATTGCTTTGGGTTGTTTAGGAATGTCTGATAGAAAAGGACTTTGTCTGCTTTTACTTGCTTTTTGACTTTGTTATATAGTTCAAGGAATAGTTGCCTATCTGAGGGGTTTTTGGTTGTGCACCATTGTTCCCATATTTTATCCCTGGATTTCATAAGGTCTTTGGTGTTTTTTTGTAGCCAGGGGGATTTTTTAGTTCGGATTTTGGTGCATCTTTGGGGGGGCATGGGAGTTAAGGATGTTGAGGAAAGTGCTGTTAAAGTAGTGGACTGCTTCATCTAGGTTGAGGTATTTTAGGGGTGACCAGTTTATTTTTTGTAGGGAAGTGGTGAAGGAGCTGGAGTTGAATTTAGCTTTGTAGCGAATGTGTCGGTGGACAATGGGTTTGCTGCTATTTATGTGGTGTTTTAATAGAAAGGTTGAGGAGTGGTCACTTAGGGAGTCAGGTAAGGAGCCTGCCAGGTAAGAGTAAGGATCTTTGACTAGGGCCCAATCAAGAATGGTGTGATTATTGGGGTTTTTATTTATCCTGGTTGGGTATTGTATAAGCTGTTATAGCTGAAAATCTCAGCTTTTCGTTATGTGCTCTGTCCTCTAATTCTATTATTTTTTTAAACTTCTTTTCTTGAGCAGTCTCATATTCAGCTAGCCTTTTTTTCATTTCACCCTCGGATTTTTGCAGCTTTATCACCTCATCTGAATATCTGTCTAAAGCTTCTTCCATTTTTTTCTAACCTTTTCTTGTTTGTGTTTATATACTCCATGAGTGTTTCATTTATTTTAACCAGGTCTGTGTGCAGTTGTCTTGTATCTTCCTGTAGGTTACTGAAAGTCATGTTTGGATGTTACATTGTGAACAGCTATAGAACTTTCCCCAGTCAGTGTATCTTTCTCACTTTTTGTTGCTGATTTTTTTTCCAGGTGCACTCTGTATTTCTTTTTTCCTTGCATCTAGGCTGTAGACTTACTGAAACTTAACCATAAACACAAATGTTGTTTGTCTTCACACTGGGAGAGCTAGAGTTAAGCTGTTACTCAATGTGCAACCATCTTGGAAGTCAAACCAAATAGGATTCGGAACTTATTCATGCTTCTTTTTAGTGCAAAAGAAAACAGTATGTCAGACTTATTTTAGATCTAAGCAAATTAAACCATTATGTAAAGAAAGCAATGTTCTGAATGGTCACGGCTTAGTCCATTCCACCCTTTCTACACAAGGATGATTGGATGTGCTCTGTAGGTCTTCAGGATGTATACTATCATATCAAAATAGACAATCCAGAAGACAGCTCCCCTTTCGGCTGGGAGCCAGTCATTATTAGTTCAGAGCTGTGCCCTTTGGACTCACCACAGCCCCCAGGGTGTTTATCAAGTGCATGGCAGTAGTCGCAGCTTACATGAGACTGAAGGGATTCCAGGTGTTTATTTAGATAGCTCTCCCAGTGTGAAAACAAACTAAACAGAGAAGGCCAGTCGACGTTTGTGTTTATGGTTAAATTTCAGTAACTGGCTAGTAAGTGTACTGCCTGGAAGCCAGGAAAAAAGAAATACAGAGTACCTGGCTTCTAACTGCCCCATCCAAGCATCAACGTAAGCATGCCAGGGACTTTTTGCTCCAGATTTCCGACTCCTTGATCATTATAATAAATCTTGCCAAATTGAAACTGGCTCCAGTTCAGGACTTGGAATTCATAGGGGCAGTCTTAAACACATTTGTTCAAATAGCATCCTTGCCTATCCATTGATCACTTCTATCAGGAATCAGGTTCAGGCTATTCTCTGTCTTACAGTTCTCTCCCAGCAAGATTAGTGCTGCAAGCTCTGGCGTCAAGTGGCTGCTGCCATAAAGTACTTCTTTATAGTTCTTCAGTGGACTCTAGTAGTACAATGATCCATTCTACATCAACTCCTGTCTTTTTAAGTAAAGCTCACCGCTATTTACAAGCAACACATTCACTGGTGGATACAGTTGGATGCTGTTTTTCTGGGCAGACCATTTGTACTACCAAACCCAACAGCCACAGTGACCATGGACACTTCTCAACTGGGATGGGGGCAGAGGGGCATTTCTTGGGAAGAATTGTCCAAGGCTTGCATTTCTTGGGAAGAACTGCCCAAGGCTTGTGGTACCCCAAGAGACCGAGTTGTTGTATGTCAATATCCTACAGGTGAGAGCAGTCTTTCTTTTATTACAGGCATTTCAAGCTGCTCTTCCCTTGGGAACTATTGCAATTCAAACCGACAACATGACTGTAGTCTGGTACATCAGCAAACAAGGAGGAACCTGATCTTACCCCCTTTGCAGAGAGGCCATGAGGGTTTGGGAATGGGCGATATCATTATACCACTTTTTTATTGCAGCGCATGTCCTGGGGAAAACCAACCTCCTGGCGGACAAACTAAGCAGATCCATTCTGATGCCTCATGAGTGGTGTTTCAATCAGTTGGTAGTGAACATGATCTTTAGGCATTGGGGCCAACCTTGCTGCAACCTATTTGCCTCCCCTCGCAAGAACAAGTGCAGCAAGTACTTTGCTCTGATCCCCCTCTGGGGGAGTCACCAAGAGATGCTGTTCTCCACACCTGGCCCTCTGGTCTCCTTTATACTTATCCTCCTCTTCCCCTGATTGCAAAGTTTTTGCAGAAAGCAGAGAGGCTGAAAAGCCCAGTAATCCTCATTGCCCCCATTCTGGCCTCAGCAAATATGGTTCCCTTTTCTATGTTCTCATCTTCATTATCTTTCATGGATACTGGGGCCACCTCTCTCACCCATCGGGGATTCAGCACCCCAACATTCAAGTCCTCAAGTTGACCAAATGGTATCTCCTCTTCCAATAATAGTTACAGTCCAGGCTTTCTTTTCCAGTCTGTGATATTATCTTGCCCTCTCAAAGGATTTCTACTGAAAAAGATTATAGAATCAAATAGAAAAGTTCCCTATCATACTTCTCAACCGTACTGAATTCCTCGGTATTTACTGGTTTTGAGGACAAAATAATGGGGTGCCACAAATTTTTGAGTGGTCCCTTCAATTCTCGTTTTTTACATAGGTAGACAGATTGCAGTTTTGTCTTCAGCTTGTATCTGTATTTAAAAAAATGTACATCCTCATAGTCAAAAGGCAGAGCACTGTACTGAAAGCCATTTTCTGGTTGGATATAAAAATAAGAAGCAACAGGCATATTTTGAATTTTCTGGTACTGGATTGAATAAAACAACTTGGCATTTTTACTTTTGTAAGGTCAGAAGCACTGAATAAAGGCACAGTCTGGGATGGTTATTTTCCTGCATGTAGGTGGTATAGGACTCCTGTGAAAAAAATGGGTGAATTATCATTCACATGTCACGTCATTAATTTTAATAAAAAAAACACTGGTGGATTATGAGGGAGATTCTGAATTGGTAGCCTTTATTGTAATATTGTAGATCTCCGGGTTTGCAATCCAGTAATTCTTTTTTTTACCAATGAGTAGTTATCCTCAATGAATGGTAGGCGTTTGAATGGAATATGAGGGGCTACCTGTAGGTGGATTCGCCCATTTCTACCTGTATTGCGATCCTTAAAGCTGATTAAAGCAACAGATTTCCTCTGAAAGAGCATCTTCTTGGACTGGGTTGGCCAAATAATTTATAATCATGTCAGGGGCATTGTCGTTTACATCAATGAGAGATCCACAATAATTGTACAATAAATACTCTTCAGTAGCTGGTGAACCAAAATGGTATTAGAGTTCCATCCGTACTAAATATTAGAGTTCAGAAATGCATATTGATGCAAAATGTGTCCTGTTAACTGTATTAAGTGGAACAGACTCATAGTAATGTTTAAAATGTCTTGGTTGGGGCTTTCACCTTCCTTTCTAATTATTTTTGCACAGAGAAATTGAGAGCTATAAGATTATATTTTGAGGTTAGTCTTAGAGTTAAGGTCAGAGCTTTAGCATTCAGGAACTTCATTTCCAAGGAGGGAGCATAATAATGAAACACATTAAGCATGACCAGTCTCTGCCATTTAAAAAGTCAAATTACACAAATGAGTTATGCCTGGTCGCTACGAGTAACCAGCACACAGTGGAAGCCGGATGTTCTTCAGCAGCATGTATCTAGCTAAAAAAAGTTCTTTGAGAGTGACGGATTTTGCTGGTTTAAGAAATGGAGACAGAATCAAACAATCAAGAAACAGCAGGTTATACCCATCTCAGACCTTTTGGGTGCAAACAGAATTATCCCAGCCTGATGGATCTGCTTCTTTTTTCAAGGTAGCGTTGTTGACACATCTCACAACTGTAGCTTATTCTGAGTTTTAAAAATTCAATGTTTCAGATAGGCAGGCAGGGTCATACAAACGTAACTGTTAAAGTTTTAAACAGATATCTGAAGTCAATAATATTAAACAGTGTTCCACTTCCTCCAAATATTTTCTTATAAGTATGAACAATCAGTCATTTATTAACCTTGCAATAAGCTTGCTAGGTGAAGGTGTTCCTTATTTGGCCTGCAGTCCACATTCTCAGAGAGAGTTTTCCACATTTTGGAGGTGGAAAGTTGAGGGCTCTGTGCAGGACTTGAGAGATGGATAAAGATGAATTTCTATCTGATGATACCTTAATTGATAATGTAAGGCAAACTTTCCTTGCAACTTAATTTGAGCAATGTTGTGATGTTGCTGGAGGTTTACATTTTGTGCCTTTTATTATAGCAACTGCGGTGGTGGTGCTGCGGTAGCGTTGTCACCTCAGTTAGACGTTGCCGTTTGATTCTCAGAGCGTCTTCTGTGTGGCGACGTGTGAATGGGCGTTCCTTCGTTGAAGGTTGTGCGTTAGGCCTGGCAAGCCAGTACGTAAAAATCTACTGCCAATCATTAGCAGACAGGAGTTCCGCTGTGGCGACCCCTAACCGGGAAAAGCTGAAAGACACAAATTATAGCACTTTTGGTTAGATGCTGCTGCTTGTAGCTGTATGCCTATTTCACATTCCATTTATTATGTTTAGTTAGCAATGTGGCGAAAATGGTTAAATGATTTGGAAATTTTTTTTGAATGCAAGATCACACCAGTACCAAGACAATGACCTTCCAGTAAATAGACGCACCTGTAAAGGTCCTTTGGGAATGGTGAGATGATTGGTGTCCTACCCTGGTTAACAAGTTAATAAAATGACGTGCTGACTTTCATCAGTTTAGCTTGTTTGAATGAGTTGTATTTTGAATGGGAAATTCTGTTGTTTTTGAGTTGCAATGTTGATATGCATCCCGCCCATACCTCTAAATCTCTCAGAGCAAGCAATCTGGACAAAGCCAAAAATAATGGTGAGACAAAGGCCCAAAAATTGGGACAGATTTTAAATACTGCTCCTGTAAACTCAGATAGTTGCTAGAATAACATGAAATCTGAAATTCAAATGTCTGTCATTATTTACTATTATTTAGTGACTTCGATCTTCATGTTGGTATCCCACAATTGCATTTGAGTGGGAGGGGGTTACATGATTATTTATGCTGAATTTATATTAATCAGTATCCCGATTTTTGGCCAGTTGTACCTTCATGAGCCTTTGTCCAGATTTTTGATGTTTCCAGGTTGAGAGGGTATGTTCCCTGTCTGGACAGCAGATAACTGCATTGATCCTTTTTCTGCACCTATTTCAACTATTCTTCAGTTTTCGACAACTCTTTTGAAAACTGTGTCAGTTTCTCTACAATTAAACTTCAGTTGGCAGCAATTTCAAAATTTCACACAGGAAATACATCCTTTTTTTTAGCTTCTTCTAGATTATATAAAGCTTGTATAAAAGGTATTTTTCTGATAAGACGTCCTATAAAGGATCCTTCACCTCCTTGGGATCTTCAAAGGTTTGGCACAAAAACCCTTTGAACCGTCAGACAAATCTGATCCAAAATTTCTGTCATGGAAGATGGCTTTCTTGGTAGCTATTACTTCAGCTAAAATAATTTCTGAACTTCAGGCTCTGTCAGCAAAAAGTCCTTACATTATTTTCCACAAAGATAGGGGTTCTCTGCGGACTAACCCTTCCTTTTTACCTAAAGTGACCTCTGAAAGTAATCAATCCATTCATTTGCCAGTTTTATTTCCAAATTTTGTAAATAAAGGAGAGTACATGCTACACCTCCTTAAAGTACATAGGCAATTACATTTTTACCTCCACATGATGAAACAGTTTAGAAATTTGGACCAGCTTTATGCATATTTCTCTCCAAATCGCTTAGACCATTGAGTTTAAAGTCACCCTAAGCAGATTACAGACTGCAACTCATGGATTTACTCTCAAAAAGGTATGACATTGCCAAAACATCCCTGAGCTCACTCATCTAAATCTATGGCAGCATCATCTGCATTTTGGTCAAGAATGTCTGTCGATGGCATTTGTGTAGCAGCTACATGGTCTAAGGCTCGTACCTTTGTTTCACATTACAAATTGAACATCATTTCTAGAAATAGACCCTCCTTTGGTTCGGCAGTACTCCAGAATATCCTTCCATGAGGGCCACACAAGGTTAACTTAGCTGGGGACTCTCCTATAAGTGAGGAAGAATGAAAAGGACATCAGATTTATTATGTACATACTCACCATAACTAGGCATCTGTGTTGTCCATTTTCATTCATCCTCAACTTCCCTCCCATCCATTCCCCATCCTTTTATTCTGGAAGGACCTATTGGGCTGTGTTTGTAACCTACAGTTTCAGGTTTGAGCCCTATCTTTTCTATTTATCTTATGTGTTCCTGGTCTGTTGTTAAGAGATAGAGCAGCAAACTCAATCTGAGGTAATGTGGATGGAGTAGAGCATTGTGGGTAGAGGATGGAGCTCAAGAGTTGCATCCAGAGTCTTTAGTATGCAGCTGAGTCGGATACGAGGATCTGATATGAACCCTTAAGTGAGGAAGAATGAAAATGGACAACACAGATGCCTAATTGCAGTGAGTATATAACATAAATCTGATGTCCATTTTCATGCCTTCCTCAACTAATGGAATCGGATCAGATTCTCAGATCCAACTTGGCTGTTTTACTAGCTTGTAGCCACCAACAAACTCTCAAGCTCCTTCCCTAACCATAATGCACCACCCCTAACATCTCTCAGATCTCACTTTAGCATTCAGACCTGGTCACCTTCAGCTCTCGAGTTTTCAGTGAGAGAGAAGTTAATTTTTCATACTTTTTCTCTAAAAACATTGACAACAACTATTTCATATTTTATCTTCTTTTTTATATTAAGTAATTTCTTCCATTCTCTTTCGTTTTTCAGTGTAAAACCTTTGGCAGACCTAACTCCTCCTTTTTACATGTAGTGTAATCTCTGTAATTGCCATTGTTGGTATTTTCTTTTTATCTAAAAGTCTTTTCTTGTAGTTCTCAAATACAATTTCTGGTATTTTTTCCTTTTCCTTTGCACCCATTTAAAAAAAGTTTACTTTAATTCTTCTCTCTTAACTACAACCAGAACACTTACAACAGGACTGCAGTATTTCACGAGTTCAACTCCCCGACCTTTAGCTGACAGGAAAAATAATCTGATTTTAAAAGGATTACTGCAATGTTCTTTTTCAGAAGCCATTACTGGGGTTCATTCCCCCAAACATAAATCTAAAGACCCAATAAAAAGGTCTAGATCCTTGGATTCTCCAGCCTCTACCTCTTCTGAACCAAAAAGAAAGAATGACAGAATCCAAAGCTACATTTATTTATTGTACATTTGTTGACTGGATTAGTCCGACTGAGCTAAGTAGCCCTTTTTCAGTGGAGGCCTGGACAGAAAAGCTCCACAGTTTTACAATTTTTAGTGTTAACAGTGTCAGTGGGTTACAGTGATCATATCCGATCCAACCTGTCATACTTCAGATCTTACATCCTCTGATCTGACCAAACATAGTCCTACATCCCTGGATCTGACCAAACATATTTCAGATCCTACATCTTCGAATCTGAAACCCATACCAAGGACTACCTATTTACCAAGCCTGGAACTGGTTCCTTCCAGTGTACCCTCTCCCCTTTTTAGAGAGCCACTCAAAATCACCATCCCTGGTATCCTCTCATTCCCCCAGGAGTCTCACAGAAGCAGATGTAGAGAGGCTGATGAGGAAATTTTTCACAGAGAAAATTCAGAAGAGAATTCTCACTGTTCCTAACCGTTTGGGTCAGGAAGTCAACCCATCTACAACTCCACCAAAAATAGCTCCTTCTCTTAATTCAACCTGTGGTTTTAGAGCCCTCAGATCTGAGCCTTCAGGGTCCATCTTGTGCGGATTCGAAGGGAGCATCGTCTTCAGATCTGACTGTTGCTCTGAGTGCACCAACTCTGATATCCTCAGAGCTGAATGACTGTTGGAGCCAAACCTTACCTGTCAGATCCCAGAGGATGGGGTCAAATTCAAGGTTTTTGGAGCCGTCTCTTCCTCTCAGAGCTTTGGCATTGGACAGCTCAGCTCAGACTTCCACTTCGGGTTGATTGCTCTTGGGGTGGAGGAAGATGACAGGCCAGAAACTCACTTTTTGAGCTCTGTTGGCTTCTGCCTTTGAGGTAGTGAAGGGAGTATTCTGTGCCCTGGCAGGTCAGATGAGTCCTTCACCCTTGGATCCACACTCTACTTCCCAGATGACTTTGCATCATGATCCTCAACATTGTATTCCACAGGGCCAGCCAGCCCAAAGTTTTCAGTCTACCAAACAGGGTATTTTGATCTCTTCTGATACTTCTCCAGACAAGCCCACCAAGGAAGTCCCTAGGAAGAAAAAGTATGAAAGGAGGTACTTAGACTCTCCTCAGGAGTCTGTCACTGAGGATACTGATTTCAGTGAAGGGGAGGGATCCCCCAAATCACCACCTGATGACTGATTTGGAGAAATTTTTGAAATCCTAAAGCAAAGGGGTGGCTAGTCTTCCCAAGACCCTTCTCCTGAGGAATCAGTATTTCTAGAAGCATTTGGTACTGGTCCATCTACCTCTTGGGTTACTCCGCCAGCTGATGAATTTATTGATTTAATCTCTAAGTGGGTGTGGAAGGAACCTGATACAATTGAGCCAAACCTCAAGAGACCAGACAGGATTCTGGCTCCACCAGAAGGCCAGGGATATTGGATTCAACGGGTTCCAGTAGATATGATTGTGGTGGCAGCTACAAAAAAGAAACTACTGAACAGAGTTCCACTGTCCACCCTCCTAATAAAGAGTCAAGGACGATAGACTTGGGAAGCATATTTATGCTTCATTGACTTTTGCACTTAGATTGCTGAACTATTTAGCACATTTTACTAGGCTACAAAGAGATTTGATTAAAGATTTATCCAAATCTCTTTCCAGAACCAGAAATGATGAGGCCCAAACATCAGTATTCTCTGTTAGCTACCCTACAGGCTAAATCCAGTTTGTCCATAAGACTTATCTCACGTTCTGCAGAAGGCATCTCAGAAGCTGCGGGTTCAGGCATTTCCATCTGGAGGCATGCCTGGATGCAACTATGTGATTTGTCAGTGCTCCCTTTGATGGCACTTCTTTATTTGGCCCCACAGTAAAGGACACACTCTCCAGGTGTGAGAAAGATGAAAAGATACCATCTGTAGTGGGCATGCATTTTTTGACTCCTCAAATGACCTTTTCCAGGAATCAAAGGGGAGGTCAGAAAATGTGGTTCAGAAAATCTCAGGGCCCTTTCCATGACACATGTGGAGTTAGTTCCCCCAGAGGCAGACGGGGGAATGGTAATGGAGGATGATGCCCCTATGGCAGAGGAGGCCTGCAAAACTGGTGGTCTAGAGATTCCTTTTCTGACAAACTTTCAGCCTCCTGAATGGAAGCCCGATTGCCTACCTCTTGAGGCAGTCGAGGGTTCATAGGTAGGTACTAGGCTATTCGCCCTAGGGCCTATATAAGCCTAGCCAAAGGTACCCTGGCTTTCGCTACCCAAGAAAATTATTTTCCTGTGCCACTGTCGAGCAGAGCCACAGAAGTGATCCCCGGGGTGAATTTTCTATCTCCCATCCAATCATCAAGATTTTTCTTGAACAATGCTAATGAGGAGCTTTGTTTGATATAGATAGGTAGTTTGTTCCAGAGTATGGGAAGTCTCTGGGACAGGAATCTATCCCTCCAGCATGTTCTGTTTATTGTGATGACGAGGTTTAGGTCCCTAGAGCATGTAGCTTGTAGGGATTGGGATTTCTTTAAGTGGAGCATGTCTAAAAGCTCTGGGTTTGACATAGCTTTGTGTGTTGGGCAGAGATCGCCTCTGAGTAGGCGATATGCAACGGAGTAAAGCTGCAGTTTTTTGAGACGGTCTGCATAGGGCATCTCTTTGAGGCCTGTAATCCTCTTTGTGAGGTATTTCTGTGGCCTTTCCAGTTGTTGATGTCTTGTGAGGTACATACCAAAAGGGGCATTGTACTCTATAATGGATCTAATGAGTGATGAGTAGAGGGGAACAATGACCTCTTTTTTTCCTGGATGAGAAACCTTTTGTGATGGTGTGCCACATAGAAGGATTTCCTGACTACTGTGGCGATGTGATATCAAAGGAGAGACTACTGTCCACCTGTGTCCCAAGGTCTCATCACACTTTCGGTGTTAAGTAGACTACCACCTATGTGGTAGTTCATGGGTACTGAGTTTTTACCAAAAGGAATGACAATGCACTTTTTGGTATTGAGCTTGAGGCCATGGCTTTGACACCAGGCATCTGTCTCAGCAAGGCCCTTTTGTAGGATGTCCACATCTTTTGGTGTTTTGATTATGGCTCCTAGTTTGCAGTCATCTGCAAACTTCGTTAGCCAAAGACCTTCTGTGTTGGCCTGTACTTCAGAGAAGTAGATACCAAACAGGAGAAGTCACTTATCTCTGCACCAGAAAGCTTGGCTAAGTATAACAAAAGAGAGTTGACTGCAGGAATTATTTCCAGAGGTTATATAATTCCCTTTTCCCTACCTCCTCCATTATCCAGAAAAACTCCTGATGTTCCACCCAATCAGAGAAAAGCACAAGCACTAGAAATCCAAAAGCTGCCAAAAAAAAAAGTCTCGTCCAAGAGGTCCCTTCAGATCAGATAGAATCTGGAACTTACTCAAGATTCTTTTTAGTGCCAAAGAAAACGGGACTGGAGATCAATTTTGGATCTCTGTGTATTGAACAGTTCAGTTCGACACACAAAGTTTCGGATGATCATGGTTCAGTCCATTCTGCCCTTTCTGGGGAAGAACAACTGGATGTGCCCTGACAGATCTTCAAGATGTATACTATCACATAAAAATGAACATACAATTCAGAAGGTACTTATGCTTCTGTCTGGGACCAGTCATTATCAGTTCAGAGCACTGCCCTTTGGCCTTACCATAGCCTCCAGGGTGTTCACCAAGTACATTGCATTGGTTGCAGCTCACTTAAGACTGACAGTATTCTGGGTGTTTCCATATTTAGACGACTGGCTCAATACTGCCCCAACCAGCCATCTTCCGGTAGAAGCTCAGGATCAGGTGTTAGACCTGCTTCCATCTGGGAATAACCATAAATTACAGTAAATCTCATCTGCAACCAACCCAGACAGAATTCATAGAAACGGTGTTCAACACAGTCTCTATGGTAGCTTCTCTTCCTCTATTGAGAGTAAAAACAATGAAGATGCAGGTCAGGACAATAATTTGCAGTACCAAAATTTCATCCTGATTGACTCTGCAAGCCCTGGAATCAATGTCAGCGGCAATAATTTTAGTCCCTTTAGCAAGGTTCCACATGAGAATTTTTCAGTGGATGCTAGCAACAAAATGGTCAGTGCTTTCTCATCCCATGTCAGCGAAGATAAGAATAGCCCAGGTATGCAAATAATAGCTTTCCTGGTGGATGCAGTCAGAACAGCTGTTACAAGGTTGTCATTTCATCTTCCCTCAGCCCATGGCCATAGTGACCATGAACGCTTCCCAGATTGGGTGGGAGGCACTTCCTGGGGTAAACAGTCCAAGGCACTTTGTCCCCAGTAGAGGCCAGCTTGCATATCAATGTTCTGGAGATGACAGTGGTGCTCTTAGCATTGCAGGCATTCCAGGACTCTCTCCCTCTTGGGACGATTGCACTCCAGACAAACAACATGTCAGTAGTCTGATACATCAACAAGCAACGTGTATCAGATCTTATCTCCTGTGTCAAGAAGCTGTCAGAGTGTGGCAATGGTGATATCTTCCAACCACTTTTTAATAACACATATTCTGGAGAAGTCCAGTGTGATAGACAAACTGAGCAGGTCCATTTTACCACCTCGTGGGGGCCTCTCGACAACAAAGTGACAGAAATATTTCTCAGGCGGTGGGCCAGCCTTGCTGTGATCTTTTTGAATTTCTCCTAAACAAGTGCAGCAGCTTCTTTAACTTGATCACCCCACCGGTGGAATCACTGAGTGATGCTCCACAATTGGGCCTCGCTCTTCTGTATGCTTATGAACTCCCCTAATTCCCAAATTCCTTCAGAAAGCAGCCTGGTTGAAGAGCAGAGTCATCCTCATTGCACCTTACTGGCCTCTGCAGATTTGGTTCCCCTTCCTTTGGCCTCATCTACTATACCTACCTTGGATTCTGGATCCAGTCTCAGTCCTTCAGTCTCACACAACAGGCATGGTTCACCTGGATATTTCAAATCTCAAACTAACAGTGTGGTTTCTCCAGTTCCTTTAATAGCCAGACAATCAATGTTTTCTTCCCATAAACTTTCTTCTAGGAAACTCTACAGGAGTAAATGGAGACATTTTGGGGCAGAACAGAATCAGATAGACCCCTTCTCAGTTCTAATCCATTCTGTTCTAGAATTTATGGCGAGTTTGTTTAATGAGGGTGATAGCTCATCAACCTTTAAAGTTCACCTCACAGCAATATCTCTAATCCATTCTGTTCTAGAATTTTTGGCGAGTTTGTTTAATGAGGGTGATAGCTCATCAACCTTTAAAGTTCACCTCACAGCAATCTCTAACTTTCATGTGGGATTTCAAAATTATTCCTTGGCTTCCTTTAAACTGTCCAAAGGATTTTTGAAAGGTATTCTTCTGTTGCAACCCCTGTTTAAAGACCCCATGCCACCATGGGATTTATGTTTGGTACTGCAAGCCTTAATAGACTCTCCCTTTCAACCTTCAGATAAATGTGATCTTAAATTTTTTGACCTAGAAAACTATCTTTTTAGTAGCAATTACATTTGCTAGAAGAATTTCAGAACTTCAAGCATTATCTTCTAAGCACCCATATTTATTTTTCATAAGGATAGGGTCATGTTACATACTAATGTTTCCTTCCTAAGGTGGTGTCAGAATGCAACATTCACCAATCCATTAACTTGCCAGTATTTTTCCTACAATATACAAATAAATGGGAATATGTGCTGCACTTACTGGATGTTCATAGGCAATTATATTTCTACCTAGACAGAACAAAAGAGATTAGAAATATGCATCAGTTATTTGTTTCCTTTGCACATTATAAATTCAAATAAAAATCAGCAGATTGGTTACAAAGGAAATTCTAGATAGATGCCTGACAAAGTGCATCTCCTTTATCTATAACAAATTAAATCACCCCTTACCAAAACCATTAAAGGCTCATTCAACCAGATCTATAGCAACTTCTGCTGTATTCAAGTCTAGAGCTTCTATGAACAATATATGTGCAGCTGTAACTTGGTCAAATCATCATACCTTTATCACTCATTACAAACTAGATTTGGTCTTCAGGGGAAGTGTAGCCTTTGTCTCAGCTGTACTCAGGAATATCCTTCCTTAGAGTCCACCCAGCTAGGAACTCTGTCCCTTTAGTTGAGGAAGGCATGAAAATGGATAACATCAGATAAAGTTGTTATGTACTTACCATAATGTTTCATCTGTGTTGTCCATTTTGTTTCTCAACTCCCCACCCACCATCTCCCTCCATATTTCATAACTAACTTCTGGAGGAATGAGGTACTTCAGGACACCAGTTTCCTTTGCATTGACCTACAATTATGGTCTTTCTTTTATAGGCTTCCTGTCGAGCTGAAAACAAGATCTGAGGGATGTTAGGGGAGGTGCATTATAGGTAGGGAAGGAGCTCAAGAGTTTGTTGGTGGCCACGAGCTAGTAAGGTGGTCAAGTCAGATCCCAGGATTGGATCTGCTTCCTTTAGTCGAGGAAAAAATGAAAATGGACAATACAGATTGAACGTTATGGTAAGTACATAACTTCTTTTTTCTTCTGATTTTCCATTTGCTGCCAGTGCAACTGTCTTAACTGTACTGTTTCATCCCATGTACCTTCAGTTTTGCATTCCATCCCCCTATCCTTTCCTGAAGTTCTTACTCAGAGGTTGCCTGTGAGGCCACATCATCTGCTTATATCAACTTTGTTGATCTGTCCCCTCTGACCTGTTTGCTAATGTAGGCAATCACCAGTATGAACAGCAATAGTCTTGGAGCTGAACCCTAATGCACACCCATGCCCACTAGGACCCCTTCTTTGAGACCAAATACTGTTTGTCCTTGAGTCATTGGGTCCTTGTACACATCCTGCATGAATTCTACCAGTATTTCTTGGACTTCAAAGATGTCTGCACACTGATCAACAGCTTAATTTCAGCTCTCCCAGTATGAAAGCAGAAACTGAGAAATAGCCAGTGAAATTGTCATTTGGGTACAGTTTAGTTACTGCGTAAGTATACTGCCTGTATGCCAGCAAAGAAGAAATTTAGAGAATCAGAAGGAAATTCGACCAGAAAAGGTGAAGGGGTAATGTTGGCTGGGAAGAGTTCTGCAGCTTTTCAGCAAAAAACAGTTGAGGCTTTAGTTTTGGTACAAGAGAAGGCATCCAGTAATTTAGAGAAAAACTAAATTAAATGTACTCAGAAGTTATTAAAATAAATGAAACACTGAAGTAATATATCAATTCAAATAGGAGAACTACAGACCGATCAGTGTAACAAGCTTAATATGCAAAGCCATGGAATGAATTATTATGGAAATGATCAGCAAGGACATTTGAAACCTACAGACACTGAACCAATCCCTATTTGGCCTTGTTAAGAGAAAGTCATGCTTACTTAACCTGAGCTCATTACTGCCCAGTTGAGAGGGTCACCAAGGCAATGGACAGGGGTAAAATGGTGCATACTGCATATGTTGACCTAGCTAAGGCATTCAATTCAATTCAATATCCCACTCGGGTATTGTTATCAAGATCTCTAAGCTAGGCATAAATCCCTACATAACCCACTGGGCTGCCAGCTGACTCAGACAGGACCCAAGAAGTCTGGATAGGTGAGACCACCTCTGCCAAGAGACTGGTCACCAACAGAGCACCCCAGGGCTCCATGCTTGGCTCACTCTTGTTTGGCATCTAGTTGTCTAAAGTCAAGGCTAACATTCAATACAGCTAGCTCAGCAAGTTTGTGGATGAGTGTAAATTGGAAGCTGTTCTAGAGTCCCCCAAGACATTAACATCTTACAAGAGGGTGTAATGCAGAGAAATGTTTGGTGCCAAAGCCATGGCCTAAAACTCAATGCCAAACATTTCATTACAATGCCCTTTGTGAAACTGTCAATCCAAGTTAATTATTCCATTGATTAAACACCCCTAAGAGTTGACCCACTAGTAAGGGATCTGGGGACATAAGTAGACAGCAATTTGGCCTTTGATCAACACATAGCTAATATAGTAAGAAAATAATTCTATGTTGTGCAACTTATATATAGGTGTAAGGCATCCAGGTCCAGGAGCATTATAGTACCACTCTACTCAGCCTTTGTCAAATGTTTTACTGAATACAAAGCCCCCTTTAGCATGTATCTAACCAGACACTTGCAATATTTGGAACACCCACAAAGGTTTCTCACCAAAATTTGGGGTATGAATACACTGCCTTACAATGATCACCTAAAGGCTGTGCCTCTGTATTCAGTCTCCTACTGTCTGCTTAGAGGGTATATTTGTCTGTTTTACAGAGCTTCAAACATAGTCCTGATGAATCTGTTCCACATGAGCAAATCAAACATCACCAGAAACACTAGATCCAATGATTTGAACTTTGCTTGTGACATAAACAGAACGTGCTGGAGAGATAGATGTGTACCAAAGGTTCTCCGCACTGTGGAATAAGCTCCCCAACCAGATTTAAACAAAAATCTTGACAATTGGATGGAAAATAATAAATTTACCCCCAGTCTGACTCCCGTGTTCCTTATGGACAGAGACCATATCCTAACAACCCTCCTACAAATCCTTAGTTACCTTCCTAATAGCATGCCCCCTCCCATATAGATGCTTATGACATTCAAGACCCAAATGTTTGGGGTGTGCAGCTAGACTTGTAAGGAGCCCTAGTGGTTGTTAGCCTAATAACCTATGACAAAAGGCTGGAAAAAAACAGAAGCTTTAAATAGCTATCCAGATGAACTGATAAAACTGCAAAAAACAGATGTTGAAATTAAAAAACGCTGGCTGAGTTTGAGGCTTGTCAAGAAGAGCTGTTTCATAAATGGTAGAATTAGTAAACAGCACACAGAAGAGAAAATCTGAGATTTTCTGCTGAAGCAGAGAAATTGGAAACAGATTGTATTCATTTTATGAAAGGATAAATAAGCAACTGAACTGGTATTCCACAGCACAACCTGTTAATTGAAAGGGTACATTGAGTGTTTGCTCTAAACCTGGCCATGAGAAAGTAGCCAAGGTCTATACTGGTAAAGAGGGAATCGTACCAACAAAAAGATTTGACCTTAACAAAACTGTCGCAGAAGGCAACGGTATTAAAAACTGAAGACAGCAGTGTGTTTGTGAAAAATGATTCTTCACTATACACCAGGCAAAAGAGCAGCAAATTTATCCCAGCAATCAGGGAGTCAAGAGGCAGGTGTGAGATTCAAGCTACTGTATCCAGCTGTCTTCAGAATATTTTTTTCCGAGAGGATCAAAGATATTTTTGGATGCAGAACAGGCTAAGGAAGAAATAAAGTTTATTCAACAAGGAGTGAGCCAGCAAACAAAAGGAGACTCTGCTTTTCATTCTTCTGACAATAAAGCTCAGAGAGAGACTTTGCCAGTTAAACCTTTTTCAGTGTTCCATGGAATATTCCTGAGAGAGACAAAAACACTCAGGAGTTGACTAGAAGATTCAGGAGAACCTTGGACTTGAATCAGAGTCTGATATTGGGAGATGTAGATCAGCAGCACTAAAAGTAGTGAATGAATGGGGCACTATAAAGCATCAGTGGCAATTGTGAAATATGGCATTGCAAGAAAAAGTGGCTGATTAGACTTTTGCTAAACACATGGGTGGACTGTAAAGCACACACCCTACAGTGTTTAGAAGGACACTAAAGGAAAAATATTTTTTTTCTTATTAGTATTTGTATAAAACATTGCATGACATAAACTGCATGTTATATAGCAATGCAGTTTTGTATAGTGTATATCAGGGATATTTTAAATATGAGGGAGTCTTTTCAGTGATTGTTGTATGTGTTAAAGATAAAGTAAACAAATACTTTTTTAGTTGTCAGAAATGTATGCTTTACAGCATAACAAAAGAAAAAAAAAACTGGACAGAAGCAAGATTAAGTTAATATGCTGTGATCTTGGGATGCTGGGGAGCAGTGCAAGTTTCCATTAATTATACTATGTGTAGAAGTGAGATCATTTCTCTTATTTTTGCATGTCTAGATGAATGCTCTTGACTTAAGCTATGAACATTTTTTTATTTTTGTAAATAAGTAGACATGAAAAAACTTGAAAAATGCTAGGGTCCTTGCATCTGCATAGATATTAGCTTGTTTGTTTTCCATTCGCAAATGTCTTCAGGCAGCTGAAAGCAGTTGTACATTATGTGCTGAGTGAAATTTACAAAGATTCCTTCATGCATCTGCAGAGTCGTTAGCTGTTTGTCCTCATTGCTGAAAGCTTTTACGTGGAGATGCATTGTCTACAGGTGCAAGCAATTAATCTTGAGAGTTCTGAGCATTCTTTGGTGAAGGAAATGCAAAATGTAAAGGTAAAATGATAAGCAGCTAAGAGAAAAATAAAGTTAGAAATTATGTGATAGCCTCCCTAGCAGCCTGAATAATTTAATGCATTTAATAGAAGACTGTATCGTTTATTTTTATGTAAAGATATACATTTCAAGGCTAAAAGTTAATATTTTCTGAAAACAAGCTGTTTTTCACATCTGTGAGGAGAATAATAAGATCAGATGCCAATCAGTGTAAGTGAGAATACAAGCTGTAACATGTGCTTAGCATGGGTACCCTAAATTTCGGGTTAGGTAATGCCATGTTGGTGCAGCTGTTGATGTGAGGAAGATATTCCTGCCTGGAGGTTTAAAATAATTTTTTGAAGATGTGATTGTTTTATGTGTTTATTCTAAATTAACAGGGGATGGGAGTGTTCTGAAAATGTATTTTTTGGAAGTTTTCATTAAAACAAAAAGCCTTGAAAAATGTGATATAGATTCAAATGTAGATTAGAGGATAAAAGATCAGCCTGACTGCTGGACATTAGTGTGTACATATAAGACAAAATTTGAAAATATACATTAAAAATGATCATGTATATTAGGTGGGAACAATATTTTTTTTTATCATAATGGCTATGCCATCCATATTATCTGGGAATGTAAATTGCTTTATAGATAAAATGAAAAGGGTGTTGAATTGTATTAGGAACTGCAGAGTGCAAATATCAATGCTGCAGGAAATGCATTTGGAAAGAAATGAGTGAATTTGGCAAAGAAAGGATTTCAGGATGGATATTCAGCAGAATATCAGGGACAAAGGATAATGAGAGTAATAATTCTGATTGCTGAAGGGCTCCAGTAGTGGTAGAAGAGGAAAACATGACAATAATGGTAGATTTCTGGTAGTAAGAGGCTACTGGCAAGGGAGAAGTATTGTTCAAGTATATTTTTTATTCCATCAAAAAAATTTTAGGAGAAATAATCATCTTTCACCAGAGAATAATACTTGTAGATGGGGACTGAAACTTGATTGATTTGCAGGATTTCTAAAGAAATTTATGACTGGAAAAGCATTTTACAAGGGAACAATGGAAGGATATATATATATATATATATATATATATATATATATATATATATATATACATATATACATATATATATATATATATATATATATATATATATATATATATATATATATATATATATATATATATCCCAAGTATGCAACAAAGCCCAGAAGTAAAGGATTTTTGCTTGAAAATGTTTACATAGGTGTTTTATACCCCAAGCAGACTTCAAACAATGTTTTCCTCAGGTTGATAGAAAATGTTGGAGATGTGATGGGGAAGAAAGCAATAACTGTTAACATACTTTTCAGAATGTAATGAGTTGGCAGATTTAAAAAAATTCTTACTGGGTACTGTCTCAGAAATATTGGTAGAACAAATGGCTGGAATGAAGGAAATGATTCTTTTGAGCTGGGACCCAGGATCTGAATTTCCCAGACATAATAAGGCCTTATTAAGTTTAATTGGGTCTATATCAAGTGAACGAAAATTTATATAATCAAATGTATTTACATCGACACATAAAAGCTTGAAAATCAAAACATCGAAAACTTTTAGTTGGCCAGCAATTGCTCCCTAGTGTAATAAGTGTAACTAACCACCAAAATTAACTTTTCTTATCCTACCAAGCTGTGCTTTATGTGCAAGAAAAGAAATATATTTTACATACAAAACGGGTATTAAACTATACCGTATTTTAAGTAAACTACAAACTGAGTGATTACATATTTAAATAACCTCCTAGCCTAAGAAATCAAAATATGCACTTCAATAATACGTAGAAAACATATGGTGCACACAGCATATCGATGTTAGTATGGTGTTAAATTTTAAGTAGCATGCCAACTACGCGTAAGAATTCAAGTACAGTATACTGTTCTTTATTTTTCAAAACAGTTTGTAGATGAAAGTCCCTTTCTAAATGTTTTCTCTTCTTTGGAGAAACAGGACATGCAGACATTAACTGTAATCTAATTTCGTCAACCCGATTTTGCTCAATAACAAGTACTGACAGAACAGCTGGTATGCCAGAAATATGTCTGCCTAGCAGACACCTAATCCTCCTATGCCAGCCCTCCACATAATTTTGTGTTCGTGGTAAAGAAACATCATTCAAACAGGCGACATTCCAGAACGATATAGGGTACCCAGGAGGAAACTGTAAATGAATTGTAGTTCTAGTAATCTACTTCCGTAAGAGGCCCAACACGTAAATATCAGAGAAATATGTGATCAACTCTTTCCTGTCAGCAGGAAATGTTTTACTTAGCTCTCTAAATGCTGGAATCACTTCATCTTCCCTCAAAAATGAAAGTGCAATTAGTTCTTTAACGGAACGCTGAAATTCAAGAGAAGTACCATAAAGTCTAGATAAGCTAAGCTGCTGAATTTTGCGCCACACATTCTGTGAGAAATGGAAGAAACAACCTTTACTTTTCACATTGAAAAAGTTTGCTTCTGTACTTTTAATTGCAGCTAGTTCAAAGTCACACAATAAGTATTCCACCGAAGGTGTTAGATCACATCTAGCTAACAAGTTAAACAGACACTCCCACATCAAATTGTATGCCTTAAAAGACTTTTTAGTCATCAAGACATATACTAAAGGAAGACATCTCTGTTTGTCACCATAGTTAACAAATGCATGAACACTGTATAACTGCCTACATAGTCTACCTTTTGTAAGGAATACTCCATCCATGAACCATATATTTGTATTACACAAGTCTTTGACATTTTCTTTTGTTGTAAACAGTAAAATATGTATATTTAACTGCAAATCTACCTTATGTTCCTGGATGAATTCAGATTATTTTAATTTATATTCATCCAGACATACTGCACCTAAGGTTGTACATGGTTTACAGTTTAACAAAGTTTTTCTCCTAACTCTGTTAACCTGTTGTAATAGTGATCGCCTAGTTGGCAATGCAACAGTAGACTCAAAGGACATGGTAGCAAGAATGTCATCAACAACTAAACACGGTGTGTTCCTGGAAGTACTAGCCATATCCTTCAATGTACTATATGCTTTGTACTGTTCAACTAACGTTGGATCTGATGGATGGTCATGAATAGTAGACTTCAGGAGAATTTCTTCTCCACCTTTACCAACTGTTATAGCCCTACCCTTACATTTATCTGTTGTTTTCAAATGACAGCACCAATACTTACGGCTTTTTAGAACCTTCTCTAAATTGTACAAATAGCTGTCAACAACTAGCATATCTTTCTTTTTTTGGGATTTAAATGTGTAATAGTTACAACCTATTACACCAGGTCCAGCAAGAGTGCTACAAGCCATAGCTGCAGGTATGACCACTGTATGCACAAGTATTTGCCAGAAATGTTATTTTAAATACTGTGTTGTTACATTTTATTTTTATGTTTTTAAGTATTTCACATGAATTATAAATGGTATTTATTTAATTAGTTGATAGTGAAGTTACAAAAGTGAATATACGTACACTTTTTGTTTATTTTATTTACGGGTATTGGTGTTATTTCATACATATTCATATTTACGTTTGGACGTCATCATTTAACGTACCTAACAGGCAATGTGGCCAACTAAAACAGTTCGATGATATGTTTTTTGCTGAAAGAACATTTTGACATTTAGTTGTTTTGGCATTTATGTGCCGATGTGAATATATTCGATTATATAAATTTCCGTTCACTTGATATAGACCCAGTTTAATTTTGTTGGCTGATAAAAAGGCAATTCGTTACTAGAAGATGGAAATCAAAGTCTTAACCAGCTGCATTTGAAGTACTGAATATTATAAAAGAACTGGAAGAGGAATCTTTCGAAAAGCGAAAGAGCAAACTACATAGAAATAAATGGAAATTGTGGGAGCAATGCATGAAGAGTAACTTTCAGGAGGAGTGAGGTTTAAGGAAAGGCAGGAATTGAGCAAATTATGTAATATTGGATTGATGATAGCTGTAAAGAAAAAAATATGTGATGTATAATGTATGTAGAAAGAAAAAAATGTTAACATGGTTTGTTTTCTTTTCTGGTACTGTGTTTGCCTGTGTTTTAAGTGATAATTTAGTAAAGGTGTTTTTCTGGGACGTCGAACCACCAGAGGACTGCTCAAATCAGCTTTCTTGGGACCTTGTCATATGCTTTCTCCAGGTGTAGGAATGCTCAGCTGGATTGTTTTCTCATCTCTAGTTTTCTCTCAACTATCTACCTTAGTACAACATCCAGTCGGTTGTGCTACAACTTGATCCGAATCCAGCCTCCCTTCTTTCTACTACTCTGCATATTTATTTGTCAGTCAGTCTGCCCTGAACTTTCATGCCGTGTAACAGGAGTTTAAATACCTCTGTACTGCCCACAGTTGTAAAGCTCCCCTTTGTTCTTGTACACTACACTAGTATGCTTGTTCTCCAGTTATGTGCAATATGCCTTTCTGTCCATACTGCTATGAATACCCTCAGAAGCCATTTCTCCTGTTCACCCAACATTTTGATCATACCTGCCATGACCTCATCTGAGCCTGCTGCTTTCCCTGACTTCATTTTCCTTAGTACTGTTAATATTTCTTCTAGACTGTGATCTTATTCTTTCATTGTAGGCTATGTCTGGGGCAGTACAGCTTCTGTGGTTTATTTAGAAGCTGCTGGAAGTACTCCTATCATCTTCCTTTGATGTCCTGTGGACTGGTGAGCAAGTTGCTGCTGGCATTCTTCATGAAAGTTGTCTGACTCGCTTCTTTATCTTTCTGTCTTTGCCTTGTAACCTGATTGAGTTTTTTTTTTGCCATCTACCAAGCTGCTTCCAAGATGCTGGTAGAGTGCTTCTAATGCCTTGTTTGCTATTGCAACTGCTGTCTTAGCCTGTTAGCCAACTAGTATTCCTTAGCCTGCTCCGTCTTTTCTATCTCTCACTTTTTCCTTCACTCCTTTCTTTCTTTTGATGACTTTCTGGACTTCTGCATTCACCACTAACTTTCTTTATGTATTTTATTTACATACCTGGCAACCTGCATATTATTCTATAGTCCTCATGCATGCTGTTTTGAGGTGCTGCCATTCTTCAATTCTACCTATTTCCTCTTCTTCCTGAGGTGCTAGAGCCCTGAGTAATTCATTGAACTCTTGTGCTTTCTCTTCAGTCATCTTCCAGGTCTTCAGCCTAGTCTCTGTTGACCTTAGAACCATCCCTGCCCACTGCTTGCAGCTGATTGTGGCAACCATTGGTTTATACTGTTGGACAACTGCTTTATTGGGGATGACTTTGCAATCACTGATTTTACCAGCGTGCACTTTCCTTACTCAGATGAGTGTATTGCATGTTGCTCACTGTTGTATGTGATCTTGTGACTGCTTGTCTTGTTAAACCCAAGTGCTGGCCACAATCAAGCCATATACTAGGCAGAAGTCTAAAATGTCCTCTCTTCTTTATTCCTGTTGCACCACACATGTGAACCCAGGCAGTGCTCATATTCTGTTCTGTTTGTCCTGATATGTGCATTCAGGTCATCTATTATCAGTGCCAATTCATGTTGCACTGCTTTATCTAGTAGGTCCTGTAACTGCTGTCTGAATGCACTATTATCTTCACTATCACAACCTTGCTGTGGGGCATAGGCAAGATTATGAGTACTGCAACATCCTTACACTGCAGTCTGATTCATCATCATCAAATCCCTTTTTCCCATTTTCTGCAAGGGGTTGGTTTGTCATATTAACTGTCTCCATCTCTTGATTCGATGCCACACTCCTTCCTTCTTCAACACTCATGCCTGGCTGTCGTAGATCATCTCCTACACAATCCATCCACCTTTTTATTGGACGCCTTGGTTTCCTCTTGCCTTCTTCCTGTCTGCCCCAAATCATTTTTATCAGATTGTCTTCTGCTTTTCTGCACATTTGCCTAAACTGCTATACCCTGTTTTCTTCAATCTTTTCTGCAATTGGAGCTACTTTGGATTCTGCTCTTAATTCCTCATTTCTTTGTCTGTCTCACAGTGTACATCCTCCCAGCCATCTCACACACTTCTTTTTCATCACCTCTAGCTTCCTCATCTGCTCTGCCTTTACTGGCCAGGTTTCTGTCCCATACAGTAGTACTGGTCACACCACTGTTTAGTATACCTTATTAGCTTCTTTGACATTCTTCTGTCATACACTACACTTAACACAATTGGCTGCAGCCCCTTTGATTCTAGCTTTGACCTCTTCATTCAGACTTCCCTTCTCCTCAACCACCCCTCCTAGCTACTTGAAGCTGTTAACCTGTTTCACTGATGTTCTTCGTGTTTCACTGTTGCAGTCATTACATTTGGGTAATCTGCTGTCAGGTTGCCCTCAGTCGGCCTAATTAACAAAGTCTTGGGTCCTGTGTCAATTGCTGTCCCTTCTTCCATGACGTCAGGTCATCAGGGGTATAAAACATGCAGCCAATGACATTACATCAGTCTTTCTTGCCGTGCGGTCCCCGAAGCAGAAGCAGTTCGCAAGTGCCGGTTAGCCGACTCCTGAAATTTTCATTTTCGAGTTTCAGAACCGAAGTCTTCAACTTAAAGCTAAGTACCCCATTGGGGAAACTTTTTCTTGCTCCTTACCGATGTCAGTAAAAGTTAATAATTGCATTACTTGTGGAAAGCAAATACCTCATAAAGATTTTCATTTGTACTGTATTCCTTGCCTAGGCCCTGACCACGACGTACCTTGCTGACGGTTTTGTGCTTTATTTAATCAGGGCACTATCCGTCGTCGGTACATTTTTGCCTCTAAATATTTCACATCTCGGTTTAATTATCCAGAAATTACGTTGGTTAGCCATCCAACTACCGGGCTTCTGAAAAAATGCAAAGATAAAGACAGAGACAGGCCGTTGAGGTCCAAAACCGCCGACGATGCTTCTCCTAAGCCAGTCGCCAGTGTGCCGGTACTCAGTGAGGTGCTTTCGCAGCCCCTGATACCTGCTACTTCTGACTCGCAGGCCTCTACTGAGACTCATTCGGAGTCCGGTATGCCGCGAGATGCTTCACCTATGGAACCCGCGGATGTCTCTACCTTGAATGGGTCCGGAGCCACTGTGCAGGCACCGGCTTCTGAGGGTGTATTCAGGCCTACAGACTTGCATATTAAACCAACTCCACCTTCTATACTAAGGCCTAAATCTCAATCTATGTCTAAAAAAACGATACCCAGGCCACATGTTCAGGCCCTTCTGCCTAAAAAAACAAATGATCAAAATGGCTAAAGATCTAATTACTCTAATCAGGGGTAGTCAACCCCCCCTTCTAAGAGGCCTAGGCCTGAGCTTGACTATGAATCTTCTGATCAGGATTCTGTTTCTTCTGACTCTTCTAATGACCTGGATTTGTCCATGCCTTCCTATGAGGATTCTGATGCAGAGGATTCTATTCCCTCTGCTTCCTCCCCAAGGATTTCTTTTTTGGTGAAACTTTACATACCTTACTGGAGCATTTCCTCTGGGAAAGTCAGGAATTCTCTGATTCAAAAAAAAGGCTTAGGGATTTTCTTCTTTTACCTCAGCATAGGCCTTTGGCTATACCTCCTGTGCTAGACATTGTTGATGTGTTTTCGGAATCCAGTATGGCCCCTGATTCCCTGCCTCCAGCTTCTTGTAAACCTGACAGATACTACAGGGTTCCTGAGTCCCACAAGTTCCTTTTCAAAAATCCTGTTGCAGATCTTGAAACCATTTCTCAGGGGCCTAAGGGCATTAAGGCTTCTACTGCTAAAAATCCTACCCCTTCTGATAGAGACTCTAGGGCACTGGATAGATGGGGTAAAAAGGTTTATACTTCTGCAACCTTGGCTATCAGGGCTTTAAACTGCCAATTTCATACGTTAAAATATCAACAGCATATTACTGGACTGCTTAAACAGAAGATGTTGATTTCTGACTGTGTGGAAAATAAAGATTTACAGGATTTATTGCATTCTGCTGAACAAGTTGGAAAACATACTTTGCAATGTGGTTTTGATTCTTTAGAGGCCTCTTGCAGGGCTGCTGTTACTGGCTCTGTGCTTAGAAGGCATGCTTGGCTTAAGGAGCAATCTCTGCCTGATCATGTTAAAGCAAAATTGTTGGATGCTCCTTTAAATCAGGACTGCCTGTTTGGTGATAAGGCTGAAAAAGTCTTATAAAAGATGGAAGATAAAGCTAAATCTATGCAAACTGTAAAAGATTTCATACAAGTGCAACCTCCAAGATTTAGTAGGCACTGGCCTACCAAGAATTGGTCTTTTCCAGCTCCTTCCAGATCCTCTCAAGCCAAATCCAGACACACCAAAAGCACCAGGTTTCAGTCCAAGGGGACTCTCAGAGCTAAGCAATGGGGGGGCCTCCACTTCCACAGCTGGAAATACCAAGACACCCCCCCTATGGTAAACAGTCTCAATGACATTCCTTTAAAATTACCAAGCACTTACCTTTCAGCCACCCCTTTGGCAGGAAAGATTGCTTTTCATGCAAAAAAATGGAAACTCATAACCCAGGACAAGTGGGTTTTAAATATAGTGTCCCAGGGATACAGATTTCATTTCCACACATTGCCAACACCAAACGGATGGCCAGATCTGCCCCCAAATCAGTGGGCAGAGGCTTAGAAACAATTACTTTCCCTCTTAAACATGGGGGCTATTCAACCGGTACCAGAAGAGGAAAAGGGACAAGGTTTCTATTCCAGGCTATTCCTGGTTCCCATAAAAGACAAATCATGGCGTCCAATTCTGGACCTGTCTACTCTAAACACCTTTCTGGACATTCCAAAATTCAAAATGCTGACTCTTCACCAGTTACTTCCTATGCTAGGCAAAGATGCCTGGTTGGCAACTTTAGATTTAAAAGAAGCTTACCTGCATATCCCAATCAGGGAATCTTGCAGAAGATACCTACGCTTCAAAGCGGGCTACTTGCATTATCAGTTCTCTACACTGCCCTTTGGCTTGTCTACTGCACCCAGGGTCTTCACAAAGTGCCTGGCTCTAGTAATTGCATTTTGCAGGCAAATAAAATATTCAAATATATCCATACCTGGACAATTGTCTAATGCAGGCAGAAAACCAGGCCATACTTCTAAATCATCTGGCGTTTGTAAAAAGGGTTCTAACTTGTCTAGGGTACACTATAAACTAAAAGAAATCACAACTGGTACGCTAACAACTGGTACCCTAACTACAGGTGCATCAGACTATGCATGGGGGACTCACCTGGCAGGGAAGTGCAATCAGGGCAAATGGAACCCAAATCAAATGCACCTACATATCAATCAAAAAGAAATGTTAGCTGTACAGAATGCTCTGGACAGCCTTCAAGGACTACATTCTTCCAGAATAACTAATGATAAAGACAGACAACACTACGGTTATGTGGTACATAAACAAGCAGGGGGGTACACATTCCTACCCCCTCTGCAGAATGGCCATGGCACTGTGGAACACGGCCTTGAGCTACCAAGTGCACCTACAAGCTCATTTCCTGCCAGGAAAATTAAATATGCTGGCAGACGGACTAAGGAGAAATCTCATGGACCCACATGAGTGGAGACTGGAACCATGGATTTTCAACATGTTGACAAGCAAATGGGGGAGCCCAGACATAGATCTATTTGCCTCCCCCCAGAACTACCAGTTGGGCAAATTTTGCACAAGGATTCCCCAGAAAAAAGCCTGGAAAGTGGATGCTCTGTCCTTCAGCTGGAAAAACCTATCAGTCTACGCCTTTCCACCTCTGCCTCTACTTTGCAAAGTTCTGTTAAAAGTCAAACAGGACAAACCAAGAATGATTTTGATTGCTCCAGACTGGCCACGCCAACACTGGAACCCGCTTCTGCACAGTGTGTCACAAATATCACCATGGCATCTGCTTCAGACACCTACCTTACTGTCTCAGCAGGAGAACCAGATTCTGCACCCTCATCTCCCAGCATTGAACCTTGCAGCTTGGCTGATCACTTAAATTCACCCTTAGCATCCCTCAGCAAGCCTGTGATGGATTTCATCTTGTAAGCGAGAAGACCTAGTACTAGAAAATCTTATGCTGACAAATGGAAAAGATTCTGTGCTTGGAATCAGTCTCAAGAAATGAGTGCAGCAGCGCCCAATTTACCTCAGATTTTACAATACTTAACTGATATGTTTCACAAGGGCCTGTCTTTTTCCTCCATTAAAATTCACACCTCAGCCATTTCAGCTCATTATAACACAAAACCTCCCCTCTTCTCTCATCCTCTGCTCAAGCAGTACATCAGAGGGGCCAAAAACTTGAGACCACCCAGGAGAGCTCCAACCCCTGCCTGGGACCTTAACTGTGTATTGAAGAAATTCACTCTACCTCCTTTCAAGCCAGCTGCTACTGCAGACTTAAAATTTCTTTCTTGGAAAACAGCCTTCCTTTTACCTATCACTTCAGCTAGAAGAATTTCTGAGTTACAGGCCCTTATGGCAGTAGAGCCTTTCATCATCTTTCATGCGGACAGGGTGTCACTCAGGACAAATACGTCCTTCATGCCCAAGGTGGTATCCAGTGTGGCTCTTAATCAGTCCATTCATTTGCCAACTTTCTTTCCCAATCCACAAAACAAAGGGGAATGGATTCTGCATTCATTGGATGTGCACAGACAACTTAGATGCTACTTGGACAGAACTAAAACTTGAAGAAAATCTGAACAATTGCTGGTAGCATTTGCTGCAGGGGCAGAGGGGAAAGGCTATTTCAAAACAAACCATCTAAATGGATAAGCCATTGCATTCATCTCTGCTATAAGCACCATGGAAAACCTATCCCCCCAGGGGATCAGATCTCATTCCACTAGGGCTGCATCTACTTCTGCAGCTTTTCTCAGAGGTGTTCCTACCAGGGATATTCTAGAAACTGCTACCTGGAGTTCAGTTCATACTTTCACCAAGCATTATCATTTACCAATTTTCTCTAAATCTAGAGCTGGCTTTGCCATTGCTGTCTTGCAGGGCCTTATAGCTGGTCATAATGCTGTATAAATCCATCCTCCCAACCATAGGTTTGGGAATCTATCCAAATGTAATGACTGCAACAGTGAAACACGAAGAACATAGTACAGTTGTGTACACTTACCATAAATGTAGATGTTCGAGTGTATTCACTGTTGCAGTCCTGGTTACCATCCCTCCAGCCCCCTGTTTTTCTCTGACTATACCTCTACTTTCTGTTACTATGCTTAAAAGCCTTTTTGGTGTATTTGCTTTTGGTTGGAGGTATATATTTTCGTGTTTTAAAATTTTTAAATTTTATTTTGCTCCCCATTCGGGGGGCACCTGACATCTGGGGCAAGAAAAACTGAGGTAATGATGTCGGCTGCATGTTTTGTACCCCTGATGACCTGACTTCATGGAAGAAGAGACAGCAACCGACGCAAGACCCAAGACTTTGTTAATCAGGCCGACTAAGGGCAAACTGCCAGCAGATTACCCAAATGTAATGACTGCAACAGTGAATACACTTGAACATCTACATTTATGGTAAGTGTACACAACTGCACTTTCTTCAACTCTGACTGGGTTCCTAAGTCACCCAGCTCCAATCCTTTCAGAGTGGAAGAACTCTCTGAGCTGAAATGTCAGTGACGGCTCTTGAGGGTTGGAGTTGGCTCCAACGTTGTCTAACTCATCCTTGCTCCTAGGTGCTTCAACGCTGAACAGCTCAGGTCTGACTTCCACCTCAAGGTGGAGTCCTGAGGGAGCTCAGGGCTTGTTGACACAGGGGTCTTCACCTCTGATGCTACAGACTTGTGTTTCTGCTAGGGCCTTCATGATTGAGGTAAAGCAGAGGGCTTTCTCTCTGCCTAGAGAAAGGTCAGCATTGTCCCCCCTTGGATTCTGCTTCTCTCCCACCATCAGGTTTGAATTCTGAGCATGTCACCTCTATTCCACCAGAAAAGCCAACCTGATTGAGCCACCAGTCAGTCCCTATGAACTCCCCTGTCACTTCTGATACCTCATTAGCCCATTCCATTGATGAAGTCCCTAGGAAAAGGACATGTAAGAGGAGACACCTTGATTCCCCTCCGGAATCTCTCATTGAGGACACTGATTTTGATGAAGGGGAAGGGTCCCCCAGATTTCCACCTTACAATATCTCCTTCAGGGGAATATTTGAAATTTTAAAATAAAAAGTTGGATGGCCTTCTGAACCCTCTTCCCAGGAGGAGTCTGTGTTTCTGAAGGCCTTCGCATTTGACCTAGCTATGTCTTGGATAAACCCTCTTTCTGATGAGCTAGTAGATCTTGTCTCACGAAATGCATGGCAGGTACTGGATACTGTGGAGCCAATTCACAAGTGACCAGAAAAATGTTTATCCCCAAAGGACACTGCAGTAAAGGGTTCTTTGTAGATGTTATGGCTGTAGCAGCAGACACCAAAAATGAGCTTGCAGAGCACATCTGTCTATCCCCCTAGCAGGGACTCAAGTATCTTGGACATATTTGGAAAGCGCATCTATGCCTCTTCAACCTTTGCCCTGAGGTTGTAGAATTATTTGGCATACTTTACCAGGTTTCAAAGAGATTTGATTAAGGAACTTTCCAAGTCTCTTTGTGGGTCCATGTCCATGGAGGACTAGAGTAAGGCTTCTTCACAGCTGGCTACCCTTCAGTCCATATCTAATGCATCCACGACATTGATTTCCCATGTTACAGAGGGCACCTTAAGGTTGGCGGATTCAGGCATAGCCATCAGAAGTCATGTTTGGATGTAACTGTGTGATTTTTCTGGAGCCCATCAAGTCTTCGTTCATCATATATTCTCTTTTTCGCCCAAAAGTGAAGGAAACACTCTCCAGATGTGATCAAGAAGGAAGGACCTTATCTGCCACTGGGATCTGTTTCTTTACCCCTCAGAGACCTTTTCAAGAAACCAATGAGGAAGCAGAAAAATGTGGTTTCATAAATCCCAAGGTTCTTTCCAAGACTCATGAGGAGATGGTTCTCCCAGAGGCAGAGGGAGGAACTCTAATGGAAGATGCCATATACACTGCAGAGGTGGCCTGCAGAACCAGGGTTTGAGGGATTCTTTCTCTGATAAACCCTATCAGCACTCCTGAGAACTTGCCCTACTGCTCTTCTCTGGAGCCAGTCAAGGGGGTCTTGTCTCTGCATCTACAAGCCTGGGTGTCCATCCAGATTCTTGGGTGCAGAGGATCATATCCAGAGGCTATTTCATACCATTTTCTCAAATCCGCCCATAAAAATGAGAGAGATCACCAATGTTCCACCCAATCAGAGGGATGCAGCAGAAAGTTGCTAGAAAAAGGAGTCATCCAAGAAGTCCCCCCAGACCTAAGAGGATCCAGAATTTACTCAAGATTCTTTTTATTGCCAAAAACGACTGTAGAAATGAGACCCATTCTGGACCTCAGCAAACTAAACCAGTACGTAAGATATTCAAAGTTCCAGATGGTCACTGTTCAGTCCAATCTGCAACTGTTGTGAAAGGACAATTGGATGTGCTCAATAGATCTTCAGAATGCATACTCTGATATCAAAATGAACAGGCGCTCCAGAATATATTTTCACATCCAGTTGTGAGACAGTCATTACTAGTTCAGAGCACTGCCCTTGGGTTTCACTACAGCCCCCAGTGGGTTTAACAAATGCATTGCAGTAGTAGTAGCTCAGCTAAGACTACTAGGATTCCAAGTATTTCCATATCTAGACAACTGGCTCCTGACTGCTCCAACCAGGCATCCACTTCTCCAAACAAGGGACTACTTGCTCCAGTTGTGCCACCATCTGGGCATCAGTATCATGTACAACAAATCAAATATCATTCCTACATATAACCTGGAGTTCATAGGTGCTTGTCTAGACACAATCAATCAAATAGTATCTCTACCCCCAAAAAGTGTACATGCCCTCAGATCCCAAGTAAAAGTAGTGATCTCACACTCCTCTCCTCCAGCACAACTAGTCTTGCAAACCTTAGGATCCATGACAGCAGCAATAACTCTAGTCCCATTGGTAAGATATATGTGGATTCTACAGTGGGCCCTGTCAGTTCAGTGTTCTATTTTTCAACCACACTTATACACTCCAGTCAGGATCACACATATTTGCAAGGAACACCTCCTTTAGTATATCCATTCAAACAAAATTTCTCAGGGCCATCCTTTTGTTTTACCTCTCTCAGTAGCCACAGTGACCACTGACACCTCCGATCTGATGTGGGGTTGTGTTTCTTGGGAAGGACAATCCGAGGTACATGGTCCCCTCAAGAATCTAATTCACATATCAATGTACTGGAGATGAGAGCTGTCTTATTTTTGCAAGCCTTTCAAGATGCTCTCCCCTTTGAGAAAATTGCAGCCCAATCAGAGAATAGATCTGTGGTCTGGTACATCAACAAACAGGGGAACCAGGTCCTATACTCTGTCATGAGGCAATGAAAGTGTGGCAATGAGCAATCTTTTCTGGTCACTTTCTTATCACAACACACATACTGGGGAAATCCAATGGGCTTGCAACAAACTAAGCATGTCCATTTTGATGCCTCATGAGTTGTCTCTCAATGTGGTGGAAAGAATTTTCTGTCTGCGGGGCCAGCCATGTTTTGATTTCTTTGCTTCCCCCTCAACAACAAGTGCAACAGGTTCTTCACCCAGATCTCTCCTCTGGGGGAATCACCAAGAGATGCTCTATTTCAAAACTGGCCCCCTGGTCTCCTCTATGTTAATTCACAATTACCTCTAATTCCCAAGTTTCTGCAGAACACCTACTGGTTAAAGAGCTCAGTAATCCTCATTGCACCTTTCTGGCCTCATCAAATCTGGTTTCTCTTTCTGTGGACTCATCTTCTGTATCCGCCCTGGATACTAGATTCCAGTCCAGACCTCCTGTCTCATTCAACAGGGATAGCTCATCCGGACATAACAGGCCTGAAGCTGACAGCATGGTGTCTCCAGTTCCAATGATGGCTAGGCAGCCCAGGCTTTCTTCCCTGGTCTGATATATCCTTTTGTCCTCTCAAAAGGATTCCAATGGGAAGGTTTACAAAAGTAAATGGAAAAGATTTTCTATATGGGCCCTCTAGAGAGATTTGGATCCCTTTTCTCCCCAATTTCTGCAGTCCTAGATTTTTAGCATCCTTCTTCCAAGAGGAGACTAGTTTTTATTCTATCAAAGTTCATCTGGCTGCTATTTCTGATTTTCATTCCAGAAAAAAGCATGTTTCTTTGGCTTCTAAGTTGTGCAAGACCTTTCCAAAAGGTACCTTTTCACTTAGGCTCCCAGTCAGTGACCCTACTCCTCCTAGGGACTTGTCTACCTTACTTCAAAGTTTGATTCAAAGTCCATTTGAACCATCTACCAAGTCAGACCTAAAATTTTTGTCCTGGAAGACCCTTTTGCTAGTTGCTGTTACTTGCTAGACAAGTATCTGAACTCCAGGCGCTTTCTTTCTAGCCTGCATACCTGATTTTTCATAAAGATAGGGTGCCTTTACATACTAACCTCTCCTTTTTACCCAAGGTAGTTTCTGAGTCTAACAATAATCAGGTAATCAACCTCCCAGTTTTCTTCCCAAAATTTTCCAACAATGGTGAATATATGCTGCATCCTTTAGACGTACACAGGCAACTTCATTTTTATCTTCAGCAAACTAAGATTTCAGAAAATCTGAGCAATTGTTTGTCTCCTTCTCTCATAACAAATTGGGCAATGAAGTTTCTAAAGGGACTTTAGCCAAATGGTTGACTGTTTGCATATCCTTTGTTTACAGAGAGATTTGTTTTTGCCTAATCTGCTGAGAGCACATTCAACAAAGTTTATGGTAACCTCTACAGCTTTTTGTCTAGAGTTTCAATAGATGACATTTTTTCCTGCTGCCATTTGGTCTAGTATACTCATACCTTTATTGCTCTTTGTAAATTGGACTTGATTTCTAGAAACAGGATGCATTTGGCTCCCAGACCTTTCTATGTTAGAAGGAAGCCTTCCAGCTCATCAATGGAAGTGGTAAGCACTAGATAGCCTATCTACCACAAGAGGAGTGGTTTCTGGCTCTGAAATTGTAGTTTATTGGCCATTTGGGTGTTTTTTTCTCTCTTTTAACTTTCTGGTTTAAAAGCCCGTGTTTGCGTGGGTTTGCACTTTTTAAGCTCCACAGATCCTGTTTTGGTGTCCTACAGACTACAAGAGCAACAGAAAGGAGAAAGGGAGACTTTAAGTGCCTCCATTTTGATTTTTGTTTTTTATTATACTGCTTTCTGCACTTATTTTAACTGTATTTGCTTTAATATTGCTACACACTCAAATGTGCTAGCTTGCACTGCATTTAAAGTATTTTTATTACTGGTTGAACTTTTTTCTGGAAAAAAAAAAAAAAAAGTTCTAAGCTTGTTTCCTGCTTTTCCTGTTACTAGAGTAATCCAGATACAGATTTGCTGTATCCAGGACTGTTTTGTACATTTCTGAGTTCCCCAGAACTTTCTGTGTTAGAAGGAAGCCTTCCAGCTTAACAATGGGAGTGGTAAGCACTAGGTAGCCTATCTACCACAAGAGGAGGGATTTCTGGTTCGGAAATTGTAGTTTATTGGCCGTTTGGGCAGTTTTTTTTATCCCTTTCAACTTTCTGGTTTAATAGCCCGTGTTTTCATGGGTTTATGCTTGTTTAAACTCTGCGGATCCTGTTTTGGTGTCCTACAGACTACAACAGCAATAGAAAGGAGAATGAGAGACTTTAAGTGCCTCCATTTAGATTTTTTTCTGATTATACTGCTTTCAGCACTTGATTTGTCATTTTTTCATTTAACTGCATTTATTTTAACTGTATTTGATTTAATATTGCTACACACTCAAGTGTGCTAGCTTTCACTGCATTTCAAGTATTTTTATTACGGTTTTAACTGTTTTTTTTTCTGCAAAAAAAAAAAAGTTCTAAGCTTGTTTCCCACCTTTCCTGTTACTAGAGTAGTCCAGATTTGCTGTTTCCAGGATTGTTTTGTAAGTTCTAACCAAAAACACAATTCACTGAAAGCATCCAAATGGAGAACAAGCCGAAGATAAATGTTTATTCACTCCACAATAGTAACAAATGATGCGTGATTAACGCTAAGAATTAAAAATTGCGTTTTTGTAAAAAACTTCATCAGATACACACTTTTGAATACCCTACACTTGTTTAAATAATAAACTTGTAATAGGAGAACAAATCACTATTGGTGAAGTTTCTGAGTTCCCCAGACCTTTCTGTGTTAGAAGGAAGCCTTCCAGATTATCAGTGGGAGTGGTAAGCACTAGGTAGCCTATCTACCACAAGAGGAGTGGTTTCTGGCTGCGAAATTGTCTCTTGTGCTTTAGCTTATTCACCAAGCACTTCATCAGGCTTTTTGTAGCAATTATTGTAGCACACATAAGTGCTAGCAGCACTAAACGTTCTGTAAGGAAACAGCTCCAGTACTTAATAATGATGACCATCCCTCCTGGCATGTCTAAAGGTCAGTTTCCTGTACTTTCTTCTATTAACCTGGTGAACTTGGGCATTCTGAAGCAGTGTAGCAACTGCCTCATGTACACAGCCAACCCTCTCCTCTTACCTCCCAACACTCAGACTTGTGAGAGATGCTCTTATATCTCCAAACTGGAAGCCATGCACTCTCCAGCCAAGACCAGAATAGCTGGTCAAGAGGAGAAGGTCAACACCTGCACCACACCAGATGGAACACATAGCCCTCCAGAACACCCACCGTCACAGCCCTCACATAAAAACACAAACCACACACCCACCTTTATGGAGGATCTCAGTAGAAATCTACCCAAACAATAGAGACCTCCAATGCAAAAATGCACTTGACCACCACAGCACAGCACAAACCACAAGACACATAGTTCACCTACACTGTGTGCCCCTCAACCTAAGTCCCTAAGGCAAAACAGCTTGTCCAATACAATCATCATAGGTGACTCGATAGTGAGGCACACTGATGTCCCACTCACTAGGTTGAATAAGGAGAAGGTAACAGTCAGCTGTCTATCAGGTGCCAGAATCCGACACATAACACATGTGCGCAGTTCACTCCACAACAAGACTGACTCTGTCATTGTCCATGTGGGCATACTCTCAACCTGGAAACATCAAAAATCTGGACAAGGCCCATGAAAAATAGGTACAAATCTGTACACTGATTAACATAAAATGTGCATGCATAATTATGTAACCCCACCCACTCCAGTGGAATTGTGGGATACTAACTTTCAAACACAAACTGAAGAACAGACAACCAAAATATGGCACCAGAGTCCCCCTGCAGCCATTTCAATGTTCCATTACCTGGCTATTTCGCCCCATTTACCATAAACACTAATGTGTGCATACTGCTTTACTTCTACAATGATTATTTGGATTTTATTTTTACATTTTATAGCACAATGCACAAACACTAAAAGAAATCTGCTAAACAAAGCAATACTGTCTCACAATGAAAAAAGACTTGGCATTAAAACTTCTCTGCCCTTGAAACTCACATTCATTGAAACAGTATTGAAACCCACACCACATCCAAAGAAAATGCATCTGGCCAGGCCAGTGGTGGATAAAGATTACCTTTGTGCGGTTTTCAAATCATAGGCCCCTTGCACACAAAACAAGAAACATACCACCATTTCTCAATTTCCAATCAAAAAGTCATCTGCGATCTGCACTACAACTTCACATCCAAGTCTACCTGTTTATTCTGCAAGATGAGAAAACAAGCATGTTTTACCAGACTTTTAAATGAAGCAAAGTTAGTCTGATAGAACAGCTGCATACTATTGTAGAACATATTATCAGATCAGCGATAGCTGTGAACAATTATAATGTTCCTCCTACATCATTTCTCTTTCATAACAAATGGGCACAGATGAGAAGCCTCTAAGAAGAGTAAAATAAAATGACAATATCTGGCATAAAAAGTTTATAAAAACATTCATCACAATTACGATGGTCAAACCCCCCCCCCCCCAAATATCCATCCTGTCGTGTCATGTTCAAAATGTCATCATGGATCACTGATAGACTACATGAGCGCATCAATATCTATTGCTATAACCAGTCTGATTTCATACCTCTGACATGACTCTAAAAGTTAATACTTTATTATTCCGATGTCAGATGAAAGGCATACTGATGCCTATTTTATACTAAAAACAAAAATTGCTGCCCATTGAGTTAGACACACACCAAGTAAACTACAGTGAATAAAGACATTTTTGAGAGTAACAGCATTATGACCCAGTGAAAGGCATTAACTGTGCAACTATCAGGCAGATAACCAAAGAAGAAAAAAAATCAAATGTGTAGACAGTAATGCATAAATGCTTTGCAATATTAAATGTGCAATTAAAGGGAGAATTTTAGGATGTTTGCTGCACACTTGCGATAGTCAACATTCAAAAAGATGCTGGTTGACTGGCTTGTCCTGCCCATACATACTAAATTTAACCTTACACTTGTGGCTTAGGTTATGGCTGAAAAGTAGACCAGTTCACTTACCAGCAAGCAAATAAAAAAATGATTAAAAATATATAAGCAATGGAATAAGGGGCAGTTATTCTGGAAGAGCAACAGCAACATCACTGACTGCTACTACTGCTTGTCCCAAGACTTTTAAGCACATCTGCATCTTCATTCTTCACCCAGAATAATAAATAGCTCTCTCATTTTAGTAACACACTGAAATAAGAGCTTGGTGTTGCAAACCATAAAGTACAATGTGACACAAACCACAAACACTATGCTACATTCAACAAGTATGCAAAACAAAAATGCACAAATATAAATATATAAACATATATTTATAAATGAAAATATATAAACATTGGTCAGTTTTTTTAATAAGTGCAGTGCATGCTGGGAAAGAGCACTACAGATGCGATGTTTGCTCTGAGAGTGTTGATGGAGAAGTACAGAGAATGTCAGAAGGAGTTGCATTGTGTTTTTGTAGACTTAGAGAAAGCATATGACAGGGTGCCTAGAGAGGAGTTGTGGTATTGTATGAGGAAGTCAGGAGTGTCAGAGAAGTATATAAGAGTGGTACAGGATATGTACGAGGGTAGTGTGACAGCGGTGAGGTCTGCAGTGGGAGTGACGGATACGTTTAAGGTGGAGGTGGGGTTACATCAAGGATCCGCTCTGAGCCCTTTCTTATTTGCAATGGTGATGGACCAGTTGACAGACGGGATCAGACAGGCGTCCCCGTGGACTATGATGTTTGCAGATGACATTGTGATCTGTAGTGAGAGTAGGGAACAGGTGGAGGAGACCCTGGAGAGATGGAGATATGCTCTAGAGAGAAGAGGAATGAAGGTCAGCAGGACTAAGACAGAATATATGTGTGTGAATGAGAGGGAGGATAGAGGAATGCTGAGGATGCAAGGAGTAGAGGTGGCGAAGGTGGATGAGTTTAAATACTTGGGGTCAATAGTTCAGAGTAACGGTGAGTGTGGAAGAGAGGTGAAGAAGAGAGTCCAGGCAGGATGGAGTGGGTGGAGAAGAGTGTCAGGAGTGATTTGTGACAGACAAGTACCTGTAAGAGTGAAAGGGAAGGTCTACAAGAGGGTAGTGAAACCAGCTATGTTATATGAGTTGGAGACAGTGGCATTGACAAAAAGGTAGGAGTTTGAGCTGGATGTGGCAGAATTAAAGATGTTAAGATTTGCACTGGGTGTGATGAGGGTGGACAGGATTAGGAATAAGTATATTAGAGGGTCAGCCCAGGTTGGAAGGTTTTGTTGACAAAGCCAGAGAGGCACGATTACGTTGGTTTGGACATGTGCTGAGGAGGGATGCTGAGTATATTGGGAAAAAGATGCTAAGGATGAAGTTACCAGGTAACAGGAAAAGAGGAAGGCCTAAAATAAGGTTTATGGATGTGGTGAGAGAGGACATGCAGGTGGTTGGTGTGACAGAGCAAGATGCAGTGGACAGGAAGAAATGGAAACAGGTGATCTGCTGTGGTGACCCCTAACAGGAACAGCCAAAAGAAGATGATGATGATATGTGATACTGCCCAAATCCCAAATATGCTAGGAAGTGAAAACAATTATAAAGATTGTTACTAAACTAGTGGGTATGGAAATAACATAATGTGGATGTGTGCCCCATGACAAAGACAGCAAACACAACACTTCTCCCTTGAAATTGTCATATTTACCTATTAAATCAACTAATCTGCAAGTTAAATTTAAAACACCAGACCCCCCCCCCCTCCGGTACAGTGAATAAATAAAAAATAAACACACGCACACATACACTAGAAAGAGCGATCCTAAACTGACTCGTGTCAATCTGTAAGAACCAGCAACCTGCCTCGTGTGTCCTCCAATACTGTAACTGGCTACTTTGCTTATTTAGGCCACTGAACTTTGCACAAACATTGCTATTATTTACACCACTGCGATATTCTTCTTATATATGTTCATTTGTTCAAGTTAATATTGGTGATGTGCAACATTAAACTCTGTTGTGTGCTCAACCAGTACCCAGCCAACAAGACAATCTGTCCCAAACAGACAGAAAAGGAGAACCAACAAGGGTTCCCGGTACTTACCATCTGGAAAGGTAAACTGCAGAGTAACAGGAAGGGAAACAGCCGTAACACTTGAAAAAATAAATATCGAGCCATAGTCTGTAATAATTGCAGTAAGCTACGTACAGCAGTTACCCAGGCTGACACAGTAACGCTATGTAAAAGTTTAGTGGTGCTCATTGATACTGATAAACTGTTAACTTTACTCCTGTTACAATCACTTCCTACAGACAGCAAACCCATACTCTCACTGGTGGACGTTGTCTCACAGCGATACACACACACCAGTTCTCCGTTCAGATACCTGCTCATTTCCTGAAGCAGCAGTCATTAGTCCTTCACTTACTGCTTGCACAAGCTCTGCAGCAGTGGTAGTACCCAGAAGATAATGCAAGTCCTTCCCGCTCGCACAAGCTCTGCAGTAGTAGTATGCAGACGCAAGTCCTTCCCGCTTGCAGATCCATTCAAGCAGCCAGCCGAAAACGCATGCACGTGAGCCCTTGAGCTCAATTCTGACAGGCTGATGGAGCTGACATCATCACGGAAACGAAGGGGTGCCACTCGGGAATTGTGGCACCCCATTATTTTACTCCAAAACTCGGTAAAAAACTGAGTAATTCGGTATGGTTGGGAGGTATGCATGTGAGTGTGAATGACCTGCGATGCACCTCCTTGGACTACATGAAAAGAGACATGGTGGAGGTCTTGGATTATGTGGCCCAGGCAGGTATGACCCTAACCCTTAGCAGCATCCTACCATTGCCCAGAAGGATACCGCAGTACAAACAAAAATGATTGACTTCAACAATTGGCTAATTTTCTGATGTCATTCTAAGGGAATCCAGTTTCTGCTTGGGATGACATGATTTACAGACCTCGATGTTTTGCTAGAGATGGCCTGCATCTGTCACCCCTGGATTTCTAGGTACTGGCTAAGGCTCTTGCCACCCCTATAGCACCTTTTTTAGGCGGTGTTCCAAAGACCAAATTACCCCCATAACACCTATAAATAAATGCAGTGGGTCATGCTGCTCAACACTAGAAGTCTAAATCTCAAGATGAAATCACTCAAAGCACTCCTCAAAATGGAGAACATCGACATTTGTGCTGTAATAGAGACCTGGTTTAAAGCAGCAGAAAGCACCCCAGCACTACCAGGCTATAACTCATTCCACACCTTTCGGCCCCAGAACATGGACCGAAGCTCCAAAGGTGGTGGTGTCTCTATATTCATGAAGAATATGCACACCTCCAGACTAGTAGCCCAGCATAATGCATCTGAGATACTCCAGGTACGACTAACTTTGGGTAAGATGTCGATTCAGATCATAGCCTGCTATAGGTTCCCGACCATGTCCCAAGACTCACTCCACATTCCTAAGCACCCTGGAAACTATTAAGATCCAACCCAACACTCATACTAGGTGACTTCAACTATCCCTCCATCAACTGGGAAAACTACTCATGCACCAATGCACTGGCTCAATGCTTCCTGGAGTTCATCAATTCCATTGCCCTGGACCAGCTCAATGCTCTTCGTGTTTCACTGTTGCAGTCATTACATTTGGGTAATCTGCTGGCAGGTTGCCCTCAGTCAGCCTGAATTCCAAAGTCTTGGGTCCTGCGTCGGTTGCTGTCTCCTCTTCCATGATGTCAGGTCGTCAGGGGTATAAAACAAGCAGCCGACACCATTTTCTTTAGTCTTTCTTGCCACGCGGTGCCCGAAGCAGAAGCATTTCAAAAGTGCCGGTCGGCCAACTACTGAAATATTCGAGTTTGAGTTTCAGAACCGAAGTCTTCACTAAAGCTAAGTACCCCGTTGGGGAAATTTTTTTCTTGCTCCATACCGATGTCAGAAAAAGTTAATAATTGTATTACTTGTGGGAAGCAAATACCTCAAAAGGATTTCCATTTATACTGTATTCCTTGCCTAGGCCCTGATCACAACATGCCTGGCTGCCGGTTTTGTGCTAGATTTAACCAACGCACTATTAAGCGTCGGTATATTTTTGCCTCAAAGTATTTTGGAAACAGATTTAATTACCCAGGAATGTCGTCTGATAGCAATCCAACTACCGGAGTACATAAAAAATGCAAAGAAAAGGACAGAGAAAGGCAGTCAAGATCCAAAACTGAAGACTAAGCTTCTTCTAAGCCAGTTGCCAGTTCGCCGGTACTCAGTGAGGTACTTTCGCAGCCCCTGATACCCGCTACTTTCGAGTCACAGGCCTCTACCGACACCCATGTGGAGTCCGGCATGCCGCAAAATACTCAAGGTATTGGACCGATGGATGTATCTCCCTCGGATGGGTCCGGAGCTGCTGAGCAGGCACCGGCTTCTGAGGGTGTATTCAGACCTCAACATTTGTATATCAAATCGATGACAGCTGCAAAACCAAAGACAAAAGCAACTTCTAAACCTAAAAAACCGACGCATGAGCCATGTGCACAGGCCTCTATGCCTAAAAAGCAGATGATCAAAATGGCTGAAGACCTTATTACCTTGATGTGAGGTAACCATCCCCCCTCCAGATAAGAGGCCTAGGCAAGACACTGATTATGAATCTTCAGATCAGGTTTCTATTTCTTCTGATTCCTCTTCTGATCAGGAATTATCTGTACCTCCCTATGAGGATTCTGATGCAGAGGAATCTATACCATCTGCATCTCCTCCTGAAGATTATTCTTTTGGAGAAACCTTGCATATTTGAGGGAGCATTTTCACTGGGAGAGTCAAGATTTCTCAGAATCAAAAGAGGCTCAGGGATTTCCTTCTTCTCCCTCAGCACAGGCCTTTAGCCATTCCCCCTGTTTTAGACATTGTGGATGATGTTTTTTCGGAGTCAAGCTTGACCCCTGACTCCTTACCTTTGGCTCCCAGTAAGCATGACAGATATTACAGGGTCCCTAACTCGCATACATTTTTATTTAGAAACCCTGCTGCTGATCCTGAAACTATTTCACAGGTTCCAAAGAGAGTTAAGGCCTCAACAGCAAAAAGTCCTACCCCCCCCCCTGACAGAGATTCAAGGGTACTGGACAGATGGGGAAAAAAGGTTTATACATCTGCAACCTTGGCAATCAGGGCCTTAAACTGTCAATTTCATATGCTTAAGTTTCAACAACATATTATGGGATTGCTGAAACAGAAAATGATGTTGATTTCTGAATGTGCAGAAAATAAAGAATTGCGGGAATTATTGCATGCAGCTGAACAGGTTGGAAAGCATACTTTGCAATGTGGTTTTGATTCCTTAGAGGCCTCCTGCAGGGCCGCAGTTACTGGATCTGTGATTGGGAGGCATGCCTGGCTAAAAGAACAAAATTTGTCTGATCATGTTAAATTGCTAGATGCACCTTTACAGCATGATACTCTGTTTGGTATTAAGGCAGAAGAGGTTTTAAAGAAGATGGAAGACAAAGCTAAGTCTATGAAAACTGTTGAAGACTTCTTACAAGTGTAGCCACCAAGATTCAGTAGACATTGGCCTACAAAAAAATTGGTCCTTTCCTGTGTCAGACAGAGCTCAAAGGGGCAAATCCAGACGCCCTAAGGGTTCCAGATACCAGGAGCAAGATTCATACAGGTCAAAGCAATGGGGTGCTTCTACCTCCAAATCTGGAGGAGATAAAGCACAAACCTACAGAAAACAGTCCCAATGACTTCCCTCTACCTACACCAAGCACTTATCTTTTGGCAGCACCCTTAGGGGAAAATGAGCACTTTTTGCTCAAAATTGGCAGTTAATAACCCAGGACAAGTGGGTACTAAACATAGTATCACAGGGATACAGATTCCATTTCCACACTCTGCCAATGGCAAATGGTTGGCCATTTCTGCCAAAAAATCAATGGGCAGAGGCACAGAAACAGGTTACATCCCTCGTGGATATGGGGGCCATTCAGCCAGTACCAGAACAGGAAAAAGGACAAGGTTTTTACTCAAGACTGTTTTTGGTACCCAGAAAGGACAAGGCCTGGTGGCCAATACTGGATTTATTGATTTTGAACACATACTTGGATATTCCAAAATTCAAAATGCTGACTTTGCAGCAGCTTTTGCCCATGCTGGGCAAGAATGCTTGGCTGGTGACATTAGACCTAAAAGGGGCATACCTGCATGTCCCAATAAGACAATCGTGCAGAAGATGCCTCAGATTCAATGCTGGCTTAATGCATTGCCAATTCTCTGCACTGCCCTTTGGCTTATCTACTGTGCCCTGGGTCTTTACAAAGTGCCTGGCACCAGTAATTGAATTTTACAGACAAAGAAGTATACAAATATACCCTTACTTGGACGACTGTCTCATTCAAGCAGAGAACAAGGACATTCTTCTTCAACACCTGGTGTTTGTGAAAAGGTTTCTAACATGCCTAGGGTACACAATAAATGAAAAGAAATCACAACTGGTGCCCTCTCAAAAGATAACATTCCTGGGTGCAAGTTTGAATACAACTGCCCAGATGGCTTACCTCATGCCAGACAAGCAAAGGCAACTGACTACTTACTTTAAACTGATGGCAACAAAAACCCAGTTATCCGTAAGACAAATTCTGCAGGCTTTGGGCTTCATGGCAGCCTGCATCCTACTGATTCCATATGCAAGACTGCATATGAGGAAACTTCAATGGTACCTAAAAAGTTTATGGAGTCAACATTCTCACAGTCTGGAAACAATGATTCCTCTCATTCCCTGCCTACAACAGGAGTTTCTATGGTGGGCAAAGGCATGTCACCAAAACATGGGACGGGCCTTCACTCTACCCCCTGCCAGCCAAACCTTAACAACAGACGCATCAGATTATGCCTGGGGGGCCCACATGGCAGGAAGATGCATTCAGGGCATATGGACCCCAAAACAAATGCATCTACATATCAACCAGAATGTGATGCTAGCTGTTCAAAATGCCCTAACAGCCTTCAAGGACTTACTTAATTCAGGACAACTACTGATAAAGACGGACAACACCACGGTCATGTGGTATATAAACAAGCAAGGGGGCACACACTCTTACCTCTTTTGCAGATTAGCCATGGCACTGTGGGACACAGCTTTGACCTACCAAATACATCTTCAAGCTCAATTCCTGCCAGGAACACAAAATACTCTGGCAGACGATTTAAGCAGAAACCTTATGGATCCTCACGAGTGGAAACTAAATCAACAAGTCTTCAGCATGATAATAGAGAAATGGGGAAGCCCAGACATAGATCTATTTGCCTCTCCTCAAAATTATCAATTGAAAAGATTCTGCACAAGGACTTATCACAGACAAGCATGGAAAGTGGACGCCCTATCCTTCAGTTGGAAAAACCTATCAGTTTACACCTTTCCTCCTCTGCCTCTTCTTCCCAAGGTCCTCCTAAAAGTCAGACAAGAGAAACCAAAGGTGATACTAATTGTCCCGGACTGGCCCCGCCAATACTGGTACCCAATCCTAAGGAACTTGTCTCAATACCCAGCTTGGACCTTACCTCAAAGACCTCAACTACTGTCCCAGCAAAACAATCAGATCCTGCACAATCAAGTCCAGACACTGAACCTGGCAGCATGGCTGATCATGTAGTTATACAAACAACACCATCATGTAGTTATACAAACAACACCTCTCAGTAAAGCTGTGATGGATGTCATTTTGGAAGCCAGAAGGCCTAGTACTAGAAAATCTTATGCTGATAAATGGAAGAGATTCTGCGCTTGGAATCAAGCACAAGGAACCGATACAGCAGAACCAAATATTCCTCAGATATTACAATACTTAACTGAGATGCTTGACAAAGGCCTATCTTTCTCATCAATTAAAATCCATGCTTCTGCCATTTCGGCTCATTACAATACAGAGCCACCAATCTTTTCTCATCCTTTACTAAAGCAGTATCTTAGAGGAGCCAAAAATGTAAGGCCTCCTAGAAGATCACCAATACCTGCATGGGACCTCAGTTATGTGTTGGAAAAGCTCACCCTGCCTCCATTTGAGCCAGCTGCTACTGCTGATATAAAGTTCTTATCATGGAAAACATCTCTGCTACTAGCAATTACTTCAGCAAGAAGAGTCTCAGAGCTACAGGCCCTCATGGCTGTGGAGTCTTTCATCATAGTTTACCCAGACAGGGTGTCTCTGAGGACAAATCCAACATTTATGCCTAAGGTGGTTTCCAGTGTGGCTCTTAACCAAACTATTCATCTGTCAATCTTTTATCCAAATCCGCAGAACAAGGGGGAGAAAATTCTGCATTCCTTGGACGTACACAGACAGCTAAGATTCTACTTGAGCAGGACTAAAGCTCTAAGAAAAACTGAGCAATTACTAGTGACATATGCTGCAGGATCAGAAGGAAAGGCTATTTCAAAGCAGACTATTTCAAAGTGGATAAGCCACTGCATTCGTTTCTGCTACTTACACCATGGTAAACCTGTGCCCAAGGGCATTAGGTCTCATTCTGCCAGAGCTGCAGCTACTTCAGCAGCCTTTCTCAGAGGAGTACCAACCAAAGACATTCTAGAGGCTGCTACTTGGAGTTCTGTTCACACCTTTACAAAGCATTACCATTTGCCTCTCTACTGTAAGTCCAAGGCAGGCCTTGCCACTGCAGTTCTGCAGGGCCTTATAGCCGCACCTAATGCTGTTTAGCTCCAGCCTCCCAACCATAGCTTTGGGATTCTACCCAAATGTAATGACTGCAACAGTGAAACATGAAGAACATAGTACAATTGTGTACACTTACCATAAATGTAGATGTTCGAGTGGATTCACTGTTGCAGTCCAGGTTACCCGCCCTCCATCCCCCTTTCATACTGGAGTTTATCTTTCCTTCTCTATTTTCTACAACCTATGTGGTGTATTTGCTTGTAGATGAAGGTAAAGTTTATATCGATGCATATATGTGTGTATATATATATATATATATATATATATATATATTACATACATACATATATATATATATATATATATATATATATATACATATATATATATTTTTTTGCTACCTTTTTGGGGGCACCTGACATCTGGGGCAAGAAAAACTAAAGAAAATGGCGTTGGCTGCTTGTTTTATACCCCTGACGTCATGGAAGAGGAGACAGCAACTGATGCAGGACCCAAGACTTTGGAATTCAGACTGACTGAGGGCAACCTGCCAGCAGATTACCCAAATGTAATGACTGCAACAGTGAATACACTCGAACATCTACATTTATGGTAAGTGTACACAACTGTACATTCTTACCCCCACAAGAGGAAGCAACATCCTTGACCTGGTTATTAATAACATGGGCACAGAGGTGGCTAACTTCACTGCACCCATGCCAATGGAAAATAGATGCGTGACTGCCAAATCATACACCAATGCACTGTATGAACACGCACATAAATGCATGGAACTAGCCATACCCAACAGAACCAAGGCGCTCTCCTCCAAAAAAAGGAAGCCAATCTGGTGGTTCCCTGCCATTAATGATCTCTACAACAGAAGGAAGAGACTGTTGCAGAAAAAAGTGAAGTCCCAGGACTGGAAAAATTCCCTTATTAGCCTCAACAAAATGTTGAGATCCCTCATCAAAACCTCCAAAGCCAGCTAGCTATGAAGGCAGAATTGCGGCAGACACTGAACACAGCCACAAAAACATCTATAGTTATATCAAGAATCTCCACGGCAATACCCAGATTTGCTCTGAGTTACTGCACAATGGTATCTCCTATACTGAGCCAACAAATATTGCCAGCATACTGGCCGACAGATTCAGTGCCAACTTTACCCCTCTCTCCCCCCAAAGGACCAATCTCAATACTGGAAGAATGCCCGGCACCCAGCATTACAGCAGCACAGGTTAAAGCTGCATTGTCCAAGGCCAAGAATACAGCTTCCATGGAACCTGACAATATCCCTGGCTGTGTTCTACATGAATTACAAAGTGAACTGGCACCACATCTGTGTGCCCTGTTCACTCACATTCTCACTTCAGGCTTTGTCCCTACCGAATGGCCCACTGCTATAGTCATCCTTCTCCATAAAGGAGGAGCAAATACAGACCCTGGAAATTATCGCCCCATTGGCTTGATGAGTCTGATATGTAAAGCTATGGAGTGCATCATCATGGACCTAATTAACAAGGATATAGGGAATCTCCAAACTCTAGATCCCATGCAGTTTGGTTTTGTGAAGGGTAAATCATGCCTGTTCAACCTGGTTGACTTCTTTGAGTCAGTCACCAGAGCTATGGATGAGGGTAAGGCTGTTCATACAGCCTACCTTGATCTGGCCAAGGCCTTTGATATCATTCCTCACTCAGGAATTACTGATAAACTCACCAAACTAGGCAGCAACCCCTATATTATTAGGTGGGTTGCAAATTGGCTAACAGAACCCACAGTGTGAAAGTAACGGACTCCAAGTCAGACTGCCAACCAGTCATGAGTTGAGTCCCACAGGGATCGGTCCTGGGTCCCGTCCTGTTTGGCATATATATCTCAAACGTCCAAGCCAACATGGAGGGACTCTGGGTGATGAAGTTTACAGAAGACTGCAAGCTGGGAGCCATTATTAACTCCCAAATGATGCACACATCCTACAGAAAGGCCTCACTGAGACCAATGACTGGTGTTGAAACCATGGCCTTAAGCTTAATGCCAAAAAATGCGTCACCCCCTTTGGGAAAAACTCAGTTCCCACTAATTACCACATTGATGGGAGCCCACTAAACACTGAAGGCATTATAAGAGATCTGGGGACACAGGTTAACAGCAACCTCTCCTTCGACCACCACATTGCCACTGTGGTCAGAATGTCCTTCTATGTGGCACATCTCATTATCAAGGATTTTGCATCCAGGAAGAAAGAGGTCTTCATTTCTCTCTACTCTTCCCTCATTAGACCAATCATAGAGTATAATGCCGCATTTGGCATGTACCTCACTAGATGCCTGCAACAGCTCGAGAGGCCGCAAAAGTACCTCATGAAGAGGATCCTAGGCCTTAAACACATGTCCTACATGGACAAACTCAAAAAACTCCAGCTATTCTCTGTCTCATATTGTCTACTAAGAGGTGATATCTGCTTGACTTAAAAAGCTATGTCTGACCCAACTCTGTTAGAAATGCTACATCTACAGAAAACCCATTCCCTCCACACCACATGCTCCAGAGACCTCAACCTCAGTACCACAATCAACAGAACATGCTAGAGGGACAGGTTCATAACCCAGAGACTGCCCATGCTCTGGAATAGACTTTCCATACATGTCAAGCAGAGCACCTCACTGGCCCTCTTCAAGAGAAATCTTGATGAGTGGATAGGAAATAGAAAGTTCACCGTGGGGATCACCCCAGTGGCTCTACTTGACAGAGGCACTGGGAACTAACGTTGAGCGGCACAATGCCAGGGCACTTCTATGGGCTAGGCTTGTAAAGGCTCCAGGGCCATTAGCCTAGTACACAACTATGAACCTATGCGGTACTCAGAAATATCCTTCCATAAGAACAACCCAAGGTCCATCTAGCTGGTTACTCTGTCCTATCAGTTGAGGAACAAATGAAAATGACATCAGATGCAAAAGTTATGTACTCACCATAATGATGGATCTGTGTTGCCCATGTTCATTCTTCAACTTACCACTCTGCTAACCCCTTCTCTTACTTCCTGGAGGACAACTGAGGGATTTTTCTTGGAAACCTGACATTCCTTGTTTGATCTCCAGTTTTATCTCTGCTGTCTATTCTAAATAGATTCTGTATACAATACATTATTATTATTTTCTTGAGGCAGAAAACTCGATCTGAGGTACATTAGGTTGGTGGGGCCTTATGGATAAGGGAGGAGCTCAAGAGTTGGATCCGTCAATTTAGTGAAAGTAGCTGATCCAGATCTGAGTATAGATCCACCGTTATAGTGAGTACTTAAAGTTTGTTTTTTCCACTCAGTCCAAGACTTCAGCCAGGAAAACAGGATTCACAGCATCTTGGTGGAGAGATCATTTTTATCTGATGCATGTCTCCCATTTCCCTTCTACCCTAAGCACAATCTGTAACTAAGCATGCCTCATACTTTTCTTGTGTAGAGGTGTCTCTGAGGGTAAAAGTGGATGGTCTTTGGAACACAAAAGACAGGCCAAAACACATAAACATAGAAGAGATGTTGGTGGTCATAAATGCTGTCAACTTTCTTAATTGTCTTCCCTAATGTCATTACAAGTGATCACAGACATCAGCACTGTATACAGCACATATAGACTTCACTTCAGATCCTAACTCCTGTGTAAGCCCAGCCAGCCTACAATGTAGCACAATTAAGCACAATCTTCTACTCTTGCATTATATTGCATTCCATCAGAGAAAAACATTGTGGCAGACAATCTGAGCAGGTGTCAGTCAGACCCTCACAAAAGGAAATTTAGGAGGAGGTCTTCCAGTCTGTAACTGACTGACACTCAGGTAGATCTCTTTTGCTTAATTCTTTGCATGCAGGCCTGGAAAACAGATTAATTTTTATTTCCTTGCTCAGGAATGCTCATGTATGTCTTTCCACTGATATTCAAGGTAATTCTGAAGATTCTGAAGTACTCCAAAGATCATAGGTTCGTAGGTTCATAGGTATGTACTCAGGGGCTAATGCTCCTGGAGCCCATAAAGCCCCCCAAGAGATTCCCTGGCATCCTGCCACCCACCCAAAGTTCCCAGTGCCCATGTCATGCAAGGCCACTGAACTGATCCCTGGGTGGACTTCCTATTGCCATCCTATCCACTTAGATTTCTTTTCTATGAGAGGAATGAGTTTGTTCCAGAGTATGGGAAGTCTCTGGGTTAGGAACCTGTCCCTCCAGCATGTTCTGTTTATTGTGGTAATGAGGTTGAGGTCCTTGGAGCATGTGGCACAGAGTGATTGGGATTTCTTCAGATGTAGCATATCTAACAGCTCTAGGTCAGACATGGCTTTGTAGGTCAAGCAGAAATTGCCTCTAAGTAGGCGATAAGAGACAGAATACAGCTGGAGTTTTTTTGAGTCTGTCCATATAGGGCATGTGTCTAAGGCCTAAAATCCTCTTAGTGAGATATTTTTGTGGCCTTTCCAGTTGTTGTAGGTGTCTAGTGAGGTACATACCAAATAGGGCATTGTATTCTATAATAGGTCTAATGAGGGATGGGTAGAGAGGGATTATGACCTCTTTCTTCCTGGATGAGAAGCCTTTTGTAATGAGATATGCCACATAGAAGGACTTTCTGATTACAGTGGCAATGTGGTTATCAAAGGAGAGGTTGCTTTCAACCTGTGTCCCCAGGTCTTTTATCACACCTTCAGTGTTTAGTGGACTGCTGCCTATGTGGTAGTTCATGGGCACTGAATTTTTCCCACAGGGAATGAAAATGCACTTTTTGGCATTGAGCTTAAGGCCATGGTTCTGGCACCAGTCACTGGTGTCAGTGAGGCCTTTTTGTAGAAAGTCTGCATCAGTTGGAGAATCAATAATGGTTCCCAGTTTGCAATCATCTGCGAACCTAGTCACCCAGAGTCCCTGTGTGTTGGCTTGAACTTCAGAGAAGTAGATGCGAAACAGGAGAGGACCTAGGACCGATCCTGTGGGACACCACTTGTAACTGGTTGGTAGTCAGATTTGGAGTCCGCTACCTTCACACTGTGGGTTCTGTCAGTGAGCCAGTTGTCAACCCATCTGATGACAGAGGGGTTTATGCCTAGTTTAGTGAGTCTATCTATGATTCCTGAGTGAGGGATGGTGTCAAAGGCCTTGGCAAGATCTAGGTAGGCTGTGTGAACTACCTTGCCCAAAACCACAGGTCTGGTGACAGACTCGAAGAAGTCTACCAGGCTGAGCAGACTGATCACAAACCCAAACTGTGTGGGATCCAGAGTTTGGAGATTCCATATGTCCTTCTTTATACATTGTGGTGACTCGCATCTGGCCAGGCAACAGTCGTTCTCCATTCTTTTGGAAATGGTTGAAGGCAATTACCTCAGGCATTCTCACAGACTGGATCTACTCACACAAGACAGTGGCTGTTTAATACACCCCATAAACTTCCAACTGACTGCATGGATAATAAATTTTAATATCTTTTAAGTATCTATTTTCTGAAAACATACAGTAGGTATTAGTGGAGGCAAGTAAATGTTTTACTAAGAAATCATATATCACTAAATGGAAAAGATTTTCAAGTTAATACCAAGAAAAGAAGCAGGACCCTTTTATGGCTAGTATATGTTCATTATTCCCACTGCTGCAGTAGTCTTTAGGTGATTTGGGTTGTATCCTGCCCAAGTTATAACAACTGGCCAGCTTCACAAAACTCTGGCTCCCCCCCCCCCACACCTTCACTCTGACTGCTGATTGGACAGCACTGTGGAGTGAAGACTTTTTTCAGTACTTTCTTGCCTGGGCTTTTCGATATTGGCAAAGGCTCTTGCCAGCCCCATAGTGCCTTTTTTAGGCAAGGCTCAAAAGACAAACCCACCTCCATAGGTATCACAAGGGATAAGAAACTAAGAGTAATGCTACACAACGCCAGAAGTCTAAACCTCAAGATGCACGCACTTGAAACTCTCTTTAGCATGGAGAACATCGATATCTGTGCAGTAACAGAAACCTGGTTCAAGGCTCCCGAGAGCACCGCAGCACTACTAGGTTATACCTCATACCATGCTTTTCGGCCCCAAAACTTGGACCGAACCACAAAAGGAGGGGGAGTATCAATATTCTTCAAAGATACCCACACCTCCAGGTTGGTGGCACAACATGAAGCATCAGAGACTATCCATGTGCAACTAACAGTGGGTAAAACTGCCTTCCAGTTTATAGCCTGCTACAGACCACCCTCCCAAACCCAGGAACCCCACTCGGCTTTCCTGAGAACACTGGAAAATATGAAGGTCTCTCCAAACACCATTATATTGGGCGACTTCAACTACTCAAACATAGACTGGGAGCATTACTCTAGCTCCAACACCCTAGCCCAAAGGTTCCTAGAATTTATAAACTCAAATGCTATGGAACAACTTGTTACCACTCCCACAAGAGGGGAAAACATACTGGACCTGATCATCACCAACATGGGGACTCTATGCTCCAGACCAGAAGTGTATCCCTCACTGGTAAGATCAGACCATAAACTAATCTCACTGGATATTCACATCCCGACCCCACCCCCTGCCCAGAAAACCACAGTGAAAAACTTCTCTAAAGCAAATTTCACACTCCTCAAAACCGAGGTGGAATCCTTCAAGGCCCCCAGGCCTGTGGAAAATACGGCCCAGACCGCAGAATCCTTTATAAATGCATTCTATGAACACCTTCAGGAATGCATGGATCATGCAATCCCAAATAAAACCAAGACCCAATCCTCCAAAGGCAGATGTCCTGTCTGGTGGACCCCAGCCATAAACAAACTATACAATAGAAGGAGGAAGCTACTACATGATAGAGCAAAATCCCAAAAAGGGAAGGCATCTCTGATCAGTATTAGGAAAAAACTACGGGCACTCATAAAATCATCTAAGGCCAGCTTAGAGAGAAAAATTGCACGGGACACTAAGGATAATCACAAGGCTTTCTTTAGTTATGTCAGGAACCTGGGTGGGAATTCCCAGATATGCTCAGAATTAGTCCAAAATGACAAAAAAATACACCGAACCCACAGACATTGCCAACATCTTAGCTGACAGGTTCAGCGCAAACTTCTCCCACCAAAGGGCAAATATCTATCCCAGCAGTGTGCTGCCCCTGACATCTCAGATGCTCAGGTAAGAGCCGCCTCTCCAAAGCAAAAACACAGCATCAATGGGACCAGATGGTGTCCCGGGCTGTGTCCTACATGAACTCCAAGAAGAGCTAAACCCAAACATAAAACTACTGTTCAGTCTCAGCCTTACTACAGGATATGTACCCAAGGAGTGGCGTGCAGCAACAGTGGTCCCTCTCCACAAAGGTGGTGCCTCAACAGATCCTGGAAACTATCGCCCCATAAGCCTGACTAGCTTGGTCTGCAAAGCTATGGAAAGGATCATCATGGACCTCATAAATAAAGATATTGGGGACCAACAGACACTGGATCCTACCCAGTTCGGCTTTGTTAAGGGCAGATCCTGCCTCTTAAACCTGGTCAATTTCTTTGAAACAGTCACCAAGGCCATTGACGAGGGGAAGGTGGTCCACACAGCCTACCTGGACCTCGCAAAAGCCTTCGATACAATACCCCACTCGGGCATTATAGATAAGCTCACCAGCTTAAATATAAACCCCTATGTCACTAGATGGGTTGCAAACTGGCTCAAGGACAGAACCCACATAGTTAGAATTGCTGGAGCCATGTCAGACTCCAAACCAGTTACAAGTGGTGTCCCACAAGGCTTAGTCCTGGGACCTCTCTTGTTCGGTATATATTTCTCAGAGGTACAGGCCAACGCAGAAGGACTGTGGCTGACCAAGTTCGCAGATGACTGCAAACTGGGCGCCATAATCGACTCTCCAGCCGACACAAGCATCCACCAAAAGGGCCTCATAGAAACAGACAACTGGTGCCAGAGCCATGGCCTCAAGCTAAATGCCAAAAAGTGTATAGTCATCCCCTTTGGCAAAAACAAAGTGCCCACAAATTACCACATAGGTGGTAATCCATTAAGTATGGAAGAAGTAATTAGGGACCTGGGGACCCGAGTTGATAGCAGTCTCTCATTTGACAACCACGTGGCCAAAGTGGTTAGAAAAACATTTTATATAGCCCACCTAATCATGAAGGGATTCACATCTAGATCAGGGGAGGTCATCGTGCCTCTTTACTCGTCCCTCATCAGGCCCATAGTTGAGTACAATGCCCCTTTTGGGATGTACCTTACCAGATACCTGCAGCAACTGGAAAGACCCCAAAAGTACCTCACCAAGAGGATCAAAGGGCTCAAACAGATGTCATATGCTGCCCGGTTAAAGAAACTCCAGCTCTACTCAGTGGCATACCGTCTGCTCAGAGGCGATCTGTGCCTGACGTATAAAGCCATGTCCAACCCGGAATTAATGGACATGCTGCACCTCAGAAAATCCAAATCCCATCGAGCTACGCGCTCGAGAGATTTGAACCTCAGCACTGAAATAAACAGGACATGCTGGAGGGACAGATTCATAACCCAGAGGCTCCCTTCACTCTGGAATAAAATCCCAGTCCAGGTTAGGCAGAGTCCCTCATTGACTCTCTTCAAGAGGAATCTTGATGAGTGGATGGGAGATCCTAGGTTTACCTAGGTATCACTTCTGTGTCACTGTTAGACAGAGGCACAGTATACTAACCTCGAAAAAGGGCATAGCAAAATTAATTTAAAATGGGTGGCGAAAGCCAAACACACTCTGGCTTGGCTTATAAATGCCCTAGGGCAGATAGCCTAGTATGAACCTATGAACTCTTGATCAAGAAGAAGCACCTCTTAGGCTTCATAGGAATAGCAACTGGCTTCAAGCTTCATTTTTGGCAGATAAGTCTCATTTGAAGAACCCTTCCACACAGAATAGTGCTTTATTTTTTTTCTATTTAGGGCTTTTTGCAGTATTTCTCGTTTAAGAAACCTAGTGGTCTATATGAATATTGGAAGCTTAATGTCAGGAACTGCTATTTTTAGCCTTTGGCTTATCTTTAGATTCGAGGGCTTTTTTTTTTTTTTTTTTTATGTCTGTATGCAAAAATGTACTACTTCTGTAAACTTTACTGTTATTTTATGAAAGTTTAGTGTCAGGAAATGTTTTAAATAAGCAGGTGATAGTTTGTTACAGTGTGTTAGTGCTTGTGTACAATTTGTGGCAGTGTACCACTTATATTTTCCATCAGTCAGCTTTTCTTTTATACACGTCTGACAGGATTTTTGTGCACTTCTTGTGCATTACTTTTGAAAGGGGACTGTGTATGGAATGTAAATGTGAATGAGCACTTTTTGACAACTTACCTTCTGACCAAGTCATTCCAGCAATACTTACCATTTCTGGGGCCTCTTCTTTGGTTACAGCCTGAATGTATTACTCCTGCTGAGCCCACTGTACCTAGAAAAGAAAACAGCTTACCAAAGAGCCCTTGCCAATACTGTGGGCTTAGTCAAGGCCTCAGCCAATGGTGAGTGAACCTGTAATGGCCATTGATCATTTTTCATACCACCCAATTGCTCCTCCAGTTTCCTCTAGTGTAGTCCTTTCAGTCATCATGAACCAGAGGTCAGCCACATCTTCAACTGTTCCATTGTCCGATATTGGCATGGGAGAATCATCTTCTCAGGGTTTGGAAGACATCTGACTTTTAGGCAGGGCAGAAGTGCATTCTACAAGTTGGTCTTCAGTTAAGGGTTTACCTTTAAAGAAAAAACAAAAGGTTTAACACTGTTCATCCAAGACAGTGTGTGTGTTAAAAAAAATGACTTTCTTATTTTGGCCATGCAACTGTTACAGGCTGTCAATCCTAATGCTCAGAAATCCTTATCAGTGAGCAGTGTTAGTAAAGAAATTCCTGAGGAAAAATTATCAGAGGATTCTTTCATAGACAGAGACAGGGCTGTCTTCTCCTGTAGATTCCCAAGCCCAGTACTCTGATTGTGAGGGAACTTAGTCCTGTCCACCTCCTTTGGAGGAATTTTCCTTCCCTCAGACATTATTCAGGATGAATAAGGTGTTTTTGTGGATGTCCCCCAGAATTGAGAAGATATATGTTATAAGAGGATATTACTCATTCTACCCCCACTTCTTTTTTGACTGCTCTGGAGGATGTGTTTAATGCTGCCTGTCATAATCCTGATTCTCAGTCTTCAGTTCCCAAAAAGGCAGATAAACCTTATAAAGTTCTTCAGACTAATTAGTATTTGTTCTGTTATCATGGTCTGACCCTGTGGCTATTTCTGCATCTTTGTCAGGTGAGAATAGACTATGAGTTGCAACAAGCCCTTCCTCTGTGGACAAGAAAGACAAGGTGTTAAACAGATTTGGTAAGAGAACATATTCTTCTTTCACTTTGGTCATGGTGACCATTTTGTTACAGGACCTAAACTGGGACACTTGAGGGCCGCCCCGGGAAGCCAAGTCTGAAAACCCATTCTCCCATCCCCCATGGAAGTAGAGATAGGGAAGCCATGTCATCTCACACTGGGGCAGGCAGATTGGCCTCCCATCCTTCACCAGGCACTGTGAGGATACCACTCTGTGAATAACACCACCCAGGAGGCAAGAGGCCAGATGCCAGGAGGCTTAAAGTGCTGCACATTCATCGGCACCTGTCACCGTGGAGGTGAGAGATTGAGGTGTGCTGCAAAAAGTGCAGAGATGGGGGGACCCAGGGTCATCTCCCCTGTGAGTTTGAAAGCCCTAGGTGCAAGGCAAAGTGGAGAACTGGTGTCACAGAAGTCTGGATGAGGAACTGGCTGAGGCTTTGGGGCCCAGCAGAGTTCCATGAAGCTGAGAAGATCCTCTGAGAGGCTCCAAGAGCATGCATGACACTGCATGATTTGGCAGCAGTTAGGAGTTATGTAACCTTGGAAAAGAGCTCTCTCTCCTGGGTAGACGTGAAACCCCAGAGGGTGTCAGTCCCGATGGAAGTCTGAAAGGGAGAGAGAGGTGGAAAGTGACTGGTACAGGACAGCTCTCGCCTGGGTGAGGGGGTACAGACCATGCTCCCTCTGGGACAGAAGTCTGGAAGGGGGAGAGAGGCAGCGAACAGCAGCAAGGCCTGGAGAGCTCCTGCCTGGGTGAGTGGGGTCAGGCACAGCCCCCCCATGATGAAAGTTATTAAGTGAGCAACTGGCAGACAGTGGTGTGGCCTGGAGAGCTCCTGCCTAGGTGAGTGGGGTCAGGCAGAGGTCCCCATGATGGAAGTCCTTGAGGAAGCACCAGGGTGGACTTCAGAGGGGCCTGGAGAGCTTTTGCTGGGGTGAAGACATCCAACTTCACCCCATAACCGACAGCATCCTTGAAAAATCTCAAAGTCCCCAGAGTTGCTCTGGATGGGAAAGCAGGGGGACTCTGAAGCCTTCATGAGAGCAGATCTGTCCCTCAAGGACCAAGGGAAGTTCCAGTGTAGCTGACTGGATTGGAGGGAAGCTCCCCTGAGAGGGTCCGAGGGCATGATTGATCCAGCATGATTTGGCAGCCTGCAGGAGACATGCAGACAGCGGAGTCCCCTGACATGGGGGGGGGGCATGGCTGGGGAAGGATCTTGGACAGGTCAAAGGGGATGACTGTAGGATTTGGCCCTGACAGAAGTCAGTACAGGAGCGCCAGACAGATGGATGTAGGGCCTGGAGAGCTCCTGCCTGAGTGAGTGGGGTCAAGCAGAACCCCCCACCGATGGAAGTCCTTGAAGGAGTGACTGACTGATGGCGGCAGGGCCTGGAAGGCTCCTGCTAGGACAAAGGCATCCAACCTTACTCCATACCAAATGGCATCCCCAAAAATCACACAGTCCCCAGAGCTGCTTAGGATGGGAAAGCAGGAGGACTGGCCACCCTGAGAAGCCAAGTCACCATTCAGACTGAGCGGTCTAAACTGGGACATTTCTGTGTCCCAAAGACAATGTTTGGGATTCTGGGACAGAGACTTCCAAACTGGGACTGTCCTGGAAAAAACTGGGATCATTGGTCACCTTGACTTTGGTATACAGAGTTCTTAACTATTAGGTGCACATGGAAGTTTGTTCTGTTTTGTGCAGACAGTTTGAGGGATTTATCTGCCACACTTCCTTCTGAAGATAATTCCTATCTGAATCTCATTGTTTCTAATCATTTTCAAGTATCTAAGCATGTGTTGAAGAGTGTGTAGGATTGTGCTGATACTGTGTCTACGGACACTGCTGATGTATTGAGAAAATATGCCTGGATACATAAACAAAAGTTTGATGATGGTTAAAAAGCCTGAAATTTTTAATTCAGCTTTGGGTAAGGTGGTCTTGTCTGGGCTATCTACTACTTAAGTCTTCAAACAATTTGATGAAAGAGGGAAGTTAATTTAGTGAGTTTCTAAGATTTTTCATGTCCCCCTTTATAAATCTTCTAAAACATTTTTCCTTTTAAAAAGCAGAGTATGCAATGGCAGCCTTCTTAGGCCAAACAGAGAGCAAAAGAAAGATGGCAGGATGGGTATAACAAGATTTTTTTCAAAAAATGGGTAGTCTCATTTTACAGAATAACTATGCCAGCATTCCATCCCCCTCCCATTTTCAACTCATCTGTCAGAATCTATCCCAGAAACTGGGTCATAACATTCCCCTTTGGAAACTGATTGTGTCAAACTCTTGGATGTTAAAAGTGGTGCAAGAGGGTTACAGATGGCACTGGTGACCAGACACTGGTCTGCTGTATTCATCTGTGAAGTCCAAGGAATTGGTTGCATTCTGCTAACCATAAGTGCAATTTTATACTGTATTTTGCTATTTTAAACTATATTTTTGCTATATTGATGATTTTTAAAACTTTTTGCTGATTTGTTGCACTTTTTGTCTGCTAGACTAGATTCAGACCTGCTGAATCTGGTTCTGTTTGTTAAATTTAACACTAAACAAGGCTATTTTTTGTTGGAGAGGGCCCCTCTGCAACTTTGTGACAGGAGAGTGCAGTTATGACTCATCTGATTGAAGGTTGCTGGCACAGGACTCAGTTTTGACCTTTTTTATTGGTTAAATTGTTTAATTTGGTTTACTCACTGTTGCTGCATATGGCCTGCCTTTACACATGTTTGCACTTGCTTTAACACAGCTCCACAGAGTTAGGCAGCCAGCCACTGCTCTGCTACTTTCACCTGTTTACATGTAGCGCACCTCCATGCACCACTGCATACTACTGGGCAGTGGTGGTAACAATTAGCGGTTATAGATGCAAAAACTGCAGGAGATAAATTTTCACTTAGTAGCTGCCCATGAACCCGCTAAGTCCTTAAATTGCACTTAGCTGCTCAGAGAACACCTCAGGTGCACTTTTGCCCCTTAAACAGTTCCAAAACCACCAAATCTACAATAGTCTCATACCATTTAGAGACCCCCCCCAAATGTATAGACCCTTTATAGCACACCCCATTAGTATAGACCCTATTTAGAACACCCAGATGTTCTTCGTGTTTCACTGTTGCAGTCATCACACTTGGGTTATCTGCCTACTGGTAGCCCACAATCGGCCCGAATACCAGAGTCTTAGTATTTCTGCATCAGATGCTGTCGCTTCTTCCATGACGTCAGGTCGTCAGGGGTATAAAACAGGCAGCCGACGCCATTACATCAGTCTTTCTTGCAGAGGAGGAGCCCGAAGCAGAAGCAGTTCACAAGTGCCGGTTGGCCACTACCTGAAATTTTCGTTTTCGAACTGATAATCCTGAAGTCTTCTAAAGCTAAGTATCCCGTTGGGGATCCTTTTTTCTTGCCCTAACCGATGTCAGAAAAAGTTTAACAATTGTCTTGCCTGTGGAAAGCAAATACCTCAGAGATTTTCATTCTTACTGCGTCACCTGTTTAGGCCCAGACCAAGACATCCCCCGCTGTTGGTTTTGTGGCTTGTTTAATGCCCAAACCATTTGTTGTTGGGCTATTTTTGTTGCTAAATTCTTTCACTCTCATTCTCCATTTTCCGAAATGGCTTTGATAAGCCATCCGACTACCGATATTCTGAAAAAACATAAAGATAAAGACAGAGACAGACCGCATAGGTCCAAAACTGCCAACGACACTTCCGTTAAGCTAGTCGCTAGTCTGCCGGTACTCAATGAGGCACCTTTGCAGCCCCTGATGCCCACTTCTGTGGATTTGGAGGCCTCTGCTGAGACCCACTGGGAGTCCGGTATGCTGCGAGATGCTTCTTCGACTATGGAGCCAGCAGATGTCTCTACCTTGGATGAGTCCAGAGCCACTGAGCAGGCACCGGCTTCTGAGGGTGTATTCCTTCCAACCGATGTTCGAATCAATCCGACAACTTATTTTTTAGCCAAAACTACCGAGTTTCTTAGGCCCAGAGTATGCACTATGCCTGGAAAACCGACGACCAAAGCACATGCTCAAGCTCCCATGCCAGAAAAACAAATGCTTAGAATGGCTGAAGACCTAATTAAGCTAATTAGGGGAAGCTAGCCTTCCCCTGCTAAGAGACAAAGGATTGAGTTACCTTCTGATTCTACAGACCAGGAGTCTGATGACTCTGACCCTTCTGATTATCAGGACATGCCCTTATCAGCCTATGAGGATTCAGATGCAGAGGAATCCATTCCCTCTGCCTCCCCTCCAGAGGATTTTTCTTTTGGTGAAACCTTGCATATTTTAAGAGAGCATTTCCACTGGGAATGCCAAGACTACCCTCAGTCCAAAAAGAGACTCAGAGAATTTTTAGAGTTGTCTCAGCACAGGCCTCTAGCTATACCCTCTGTCCTGGATGTTGTAGATGATGTTTTTATGGAATCCAGTCTTAGTCCAGACACATTACCCCCGACCCCTAGGAAACTACAGAGTACCTGATTCCCACAAGTTTCTTTTCAAGAATCCTACTGCTGATCCAGAGATCATTTCCCAGGGACCCAAAGGTATTAAGGCTACTACAGCCAAAATCCTACCCCTTCGGACAGGGATTCCAGAGCTTTAGACAGATGGGTAAGAAGTTATATACCTCTGCAACTCTTGCTATCAGGGCAATGAATTGCCAGTTTCACATGCTGAAGTACCAGCAACATATTATGGAACTAATTAAACAAAAATGGTATTATTTCCAGATTGTGCAGAAAATAAAGATTTACAAGAGCTAATGCATTCTGCAAACCAAGTTAGTAAGCATACTTTGCAGTGTGGCGTTGATGCCCTAGAAGCATCTTGCAGGGCTGCAGTCACTGGGTCTGTACTGAGAAGGCATGCTTGGCTGAAGGAACAAACCTTGCCAGCTCATGTCAAATCTAAATTACTAGACGCTCCTTTAAATAAGGACTGTTTGTTTGGCATCAAACCAGAAGAAGTTCTTAAAAAGTTGGAAGAAAAACTAAATCTATGCAAACTGTTAAAGAATTCTTACAAGTGCAACCACCTTGATTCAGTAGGCATTGCCCTTCAAAACACTGGTCCTTTCCAGCCCCTTCCAGGTCTTCCCAAACAAGACCCAGGGGAAACAGGCCACCCAGACTACAGTCTCAGGGTATGCAGAGATCTAAGCAATGGAGTGCACCCCAAAAACAGGGAGTGGTAAGCTGCCCCCCTATGGAAAAAGTTCACAATGACTTCTCAGATCTACTTCCCAGCCCTACCCAACTGCTTGTGCCCCTAGGAGGAAAACTTGCCCTTCATGCAAAAAACTGGATGTCCATCACTCAGGACCAATGGGTCCTCAACATTGTATCCCAAGGGTACAAATTCTACTTCCATTCACTGCCAACCCCAAGTGGGTTTCCAGACCTTCCACCGAACCAGTGGGCAGAGGCTCAAAAGCAAGTACTTTCCCTGCTCAATATAAGAGCTATTCAGCTTGTTCCAGTAGAACAAAGGGGTCAGAGTTTCTACTCCAGACTTTTCCTGGTGCCCAGAAAAGAGGGCTCTTGGTGCCCAATCCTGGATCTTTCAATTCTCAACACCTTTCTGGTGGTCCCAAAATTTAAGATGGTTACCATGCAACAGCTTCTCCCTATGCTACCCAAGGATGCCTGGTTAGTCACTCTAGACTTAAAAGAAGCTTATCTGCACATCCCCATAAGGGAGTCATGCATGAAATATCTACATTTCAGGGCAGGATCTATGCACTATCAGTTCTCTGCACTTCCCTTTGGCTTATCTACTGCGCCCAGAGTATTCACAAAATGCCTGGCTCCAGCCATTGCATACTGCAGGCAGAGAAATATCCAAATTTACCCATACTTGGATGACAGTCTGATTCAGACGGACAGTCAGGAATTGCTGCTTCAGCACCTGGCATTTGTAAAATGCCTTCTCACTTCATTAGGATACATCATCAACGAAAAGAAATCTCAACTGGTACCCAGTCAAAAGATTGTATTCCTGGGAGCAAGCTTGGACACAACTTCCCAGATGGCATTTCTCACTTCAGAAAAACAGGTCTGTCTGACAGACTACTTCAAACAAATGGCCACCAGATCCCAGATATCTGCAAGAAAAATACTGCAAGGCCTGGGGTTCATGGCCTCATGTATTCTGCTAATTCCATATGCAAGACTGCATAAGAGGAAACTTCAATGGTACTTAAAAAGTCTTTGGTGCCAGCATTCTCAGGACCTGGAAACAGTCTTTCCTATCATACCTTGTCTAAGGGCAGAGTTCCTTTGGTGGGCAGAAGCATGCAACCACAACAAGGGACTGCATTTCACTCAACCCCATGCCGTCCAAACCCTGACAACTGACGCATCAGACTATGCATGGGGTGCTCACATGGCAGGCAAATGCATTCAGGGCCTCTGGAACCCAAGGCAGATTCTCCTGCAAATCAATCAAAAACAGATACCAGCTGTACAGAATGCTCTGACAGCTTTCAGATACCTAATCCTTCCAGGACAACTGCTGATAAAAACAGACAACACCACAGTTATGTGGTACATAAACAAGCAAGGGGGGTACCCATTCTTACCCACTCTGCAAGTCCATCTACAAGCTCAATTCCTGCCAGGAAAACAAAATTCACTGGCAGACAACTTAAGCAGAAATCTCCTAGACCCACATGAGTGGAAATTGGAGCCCAACACCTTCAACCTTCTGATTCAGAAGTGGGGGACACCAGAGGTGGATCTCTTTGCCTCACCAAAGAACCACCAGTTAAGCAAATACTGCACCAGGAAACCTCACAGCAGGGCCTGGAAGGTGGATGCCCTATCCTTTCAATGGGAAAACTCTCAATCTATGCCTTTCCCCCGCTGCCCCTTCTCTCAAGAGTACTACTCAAGATAAAACTAGACAGGCCAAGGGCAATTCTGATTGCCCTGGACTGGCTACGCCAGCACTGGTACCCATTCCTGCGCAGCCTGACAACAGTGCCACCCTGACACCTACAGCAGACTCCTACCCTGCTGTCTCAGCAGGAGGGACAGATTTTGCATCCACAATTGCAAACCCTGAACCTTACAGCCTGGCTTATCCCTTGAATACCCCACCAGCAACCCTCAGCAAACAGGTGCTGGACATCATTCTTGAAGCCAGAGGCCTAGTACTAGGAAATCCTATGCTGAAAAGTGAAAAGATATTGTTCTTGGATTTGGTCTAAAGGACAGGACACAGCAGTGCCCTCCTTACCTCTAATCCTGGATTACCTAGCAGAGCTACTCCACAGAGGCCTATCCTTTTCCTCCATTAAGATTCATGCCTCTGCCATCTTGGCTCATTATAATACTGAGCAACCTCTGTCCTCTCACCTTCTCATCAAACAGTTCCTGAGAGGGGCTAACAACTTAAGGCCCCCAAGGAGAGCACCCACCCCTGCCTGGGACCGTAACTTTGTACTGGAAAACCTCACGCTTCTCCCTTTTGAACCTGCTGCTTCAGAAGAGCTAAAATTCCTCTCTTGGAAAACAGCCTTGCTTTTAGCCATAATTTCAGCTAGAAGAGTTCTGAGTTACAGGCACTAATGGCTGTGGAACCCTTCATTATTTTCCATGCTGACAGGGTTTCCCTCAGGACTAACCCATCCTTTATGCCTAAGGTGGTGTCCAGTGTGGCTCTAAACCAATCCATCCATTTACCAACCTTCTTCCCTAACCCTCAGGATAAAGGGGAAAGGATCCTTCACTCTTTGGATGTGCACAGACAGCTCAGGTTCTACCTTGATAGGACTAAGCCTTTCTGAAAATCTGACCAGCTGCTAGTCAGGTTTGCTACAGGGGCAGAGGGTAAGGCCATTTCAAAACAAACCATTTCCAAATGGATAGCGCACTGCATCCATTTCTGCTACAAGCACCGTGGAAAACCAACCCCTCAGGGATGTTCATCGTGCATACAGCTGCAGTCATAACAGATGGGTTCTCCTGCCGTCAGGCGGGTCCTCGGTTGGCTGAATTCCAAAGTCTAGGTCCGGCATCGGTTGTCGTCGCTTCTTCCCTGACGTCAGTGCGACAGGGGTATAAAGGAACCAGCCGACGCCATTTTCTTCAGTCTTTCTTGCCGCGCAGTGCCCGAAGCAGAAGCAGTTCGCAAGTGCCGGTCGGCCAGCTCCTGAGATTACGAAAATTTGGAAACCAAAGTCTTCTTAAAAGCTAAGTACCCGTTGAAACTTTTCTTGCCTCAGACCGATGTCAGACAAAGTTAATAATTGTATTTCTTGTGGGAAGCAAATACCACATAAGGATTTCCATTCCCTTTGTATACCTTGTTTAGGCCCAGACCACGACGTCTCGGTCTGTCGCTTTTGTGCTACATTCAACAAACGCACTATTAAGCGTCGGGCGGAGTTCGCCCAGCATTATTTTGGGAAAGCATTTAACTATACTATGTCGTCGGATACTCCGACTCCGGTTTTGTCTAAAAAACACAAAAACAAGGACCGACACACGAGGTCCGCGGCCTCTACCAACACCACGCCAAAGCCGACTACACGTGGTCCGGTTCTCAGCGGCGCCTACACAGCCCCTGACTACCGACACTTCTTTGATGGTGTCTCCTGTGCCCGAGGTCGCAGGCTCCTCGGCCCACATCCCGACGACAGATACCGAAGCCACTCTTGGCATTGAAACTCAGAATGTGGACAGGTCCACCTCCACTCAAGGTGTCTTCAGACCTTCCTCTTCTTTCTCCATCAAGGCTTTCACAAAGTCTAAAGCTACCATGCACTCTAAGAGACCAGCTACACAGGGGCCATCTCCAGGCCCCATGCCTAAGAAACAGATGCTTAAAATGGCTGAGGATTTAATTACTCTTATCAGAGGTTCTCAGCCCCCACCGGACAGAGTGGAGGAAGATTCCCCCTCCTCTGATCAGGGCTCCATTATTTCAGAGCACTCTGATGATCAGGAACATTCTTACTCCCCTTTTGAAGACTCTGATGCAGAGGAGTCCATCCCTTCTGTATCCCCCCCTGAGGATTACTCATTTGGGGAAACTTTGCATACCTTAAGGGAACACTTCCACTGGGAAGGCCAGGATTATTCAGATTCCAAGAAAAGGCTCAGGGAATTTCTCTTGCTACCTCAGCACAGGCCTCTGGCTATACCTCCTGTCTTGGACATCCTAGATGATGTTTACTCGGAGGCCTGCCTTAACCCGGATTCTCTACCTCCAGCTCCAGTTAAGCCTGACAGGTACTACAGGGTTCCTGACTCACACCAATTTCTATACAAAAGCCATGCTGCTGACCCAGAAACCATCTCACAGGGCCCCAAGGGAGTTAAGGCCTCCATTGCTAAAAATCCATTGCCTTCCGAGAGAGATTCCAGATCCTTAGAAAGGTGGGGAAAAAGGTATATACCTCGGCTACCTTATCCATGAAGGCCTTAAACTGTCAGTTTCATATGCTAAAATACCAACAGTTTTTGTTATCACAATTGAAAAGTAAAATGTCACAACCTGAACAACCAGACTTGAAGGAGTTGCAGGATTTGATGCATAGTGCAGAACAAGTGGGTAAGCATACCTTGCAATGTGGTTTTGATGCTCTAGAGGCCTCATGTAGAGCTGCTGTTACAGGATCAGTCATTTGTAGGCATGCCTGGCTCAAGGAACAAGCCTTGCCTGATCATGTCAAAGCTAAATTACTAGACCCCCCTCTTCAAAAGGATGCACTATTTGGTGCTAATGCTGAGGAGGTATTAAGGAAAATGGAGGAAAAGGCTAAATCAATGCAAACTGTGAAAGAATTTCTACAGGTTCAACCCCCACATTTTAGTAGAAATTGGCCTTCCAAAAACTGGTCCTTTCCTGCCACAGACAGATCCCAAAGAGGCAGATACAGGCGCCTGAGGGGCAGAGGACAATCCCAAGGATAGTTTAGAGGCAGACAATGGCAAGCTCCTACACAAAGAGGTGGTGAGGACAACTCGCAATCTTTCAGAAAGCAAACCCAATGACTTTTCCCTTTGCATGCCAACCAGGTCTCAAATGGCAGCTCCTTTAGGAGGAAAGCTGGCATTATTTTCAAAAAATTGGCATATTGTCACAAAGGACAAATGGATCCTGGACATTATAAAGAGAGGCTACAAATTCCATTTTCACACCCTTCCAAAAATGAGAGGCATGCCAAACCTGCCACACAATCAAAGGGCAGAGGCACAAAGGCAAATTACAGATCTCATAAACATGAAAGCTATTCAAGAGGTACCTACGCACGAACAAGGTCAAGGTTTTTATTCCAGGCTATTTCTGGTGCCAAGGAAGGGAAAAGATTGGAGACCTATTTTGGATCTATCCATCCTAAACACATTTCTACTCATACCAAAATTCAAGATGCTCACTCTACAGCAACTTCTTCCCATGCTGGGCAAGGAGTCTTGACTGGTAACATTGGACCTCAAGGAGGCATACCTGCATGTCCCAATCAGACAAAATTGCAGAAGGTACCTCAGATTTCTTGCAGGTTCAACCCATTATCAATTCTCTGCATTGCCCTTTGGCTTATCTACTGCCCAGAGTATTCACAAAATGCCTGGCATCAGTAATTGCCTACTGCAGACTTCAAGGGATACAAATATACCCTATTTGGACGACTGCCTGATCCAAGCGGACAGCAAGTACATTCTTCTGAAACATCTGGCTTATGTAATAATGTTATTGAACTCTCTGGGATACACAGTCAACAAAAGAAATCAAAACTAGTACCCTCTCAAGAGATAATTTTCCTGGGTGCCAATTTGGACACAAACACCCAGATGGCCTACCTCACGCCAGAGAAGCAGGGGCAACTAATTCAATACTTCAGAACACTAGCAAATTGCACCAGGCTGACTGCAAGGAAAATCCTGCAGGCTCTGGGATTCATGGCATCTTGCATCTTACTAATCCCATGTGCAAAGCTGCATATGAGGAAACTACAATGGTACCTGAAAAACATATGGTCTCAACACAGCCACAGTTTGGAAACAATAATACCACTAATTCCATGTCTGCAAAAGGAATTTCTGTGGTGGGCTCAAGCATGTCAAACAAACACAGGTCTTCCATTCAGCAAGCCTCAAGCAAATCAAATCATCACAACAGACGCCTCGGACTACGCCTGGGGGGCGCACATGACAGATCGGTGCATTCAGGGCAAATGGTCCCAAAAAGAAAAGCACCTTCACATCAATCAAAAAGAAATGCTAGCAGTAATAAATGCTGTTATAGCCTTCAAGGACCTTCTACAACCAGGTCAACTGTTAATAAGGATGGACAACACCACAGTTATGTGGTACATAAACAAACAGGGAGGAACACATTCTTACCCCCTATGCAGACTGGCCATGTCACTTTGGAACATGGCCATGGACTTACAAATGGAACTACAAGCACAGTACTTGCCAGGCAAGGAAAACACGCTGGCAGACAACCTAAGCAGGAATATGACAGATCCACACAAATGGAAATTGCATCCAAAAGTTTTACAGAAATAATCCAAGAATGGGGAAGGCCAGACATAGATCTCTTTGCCTCCCACAAGAATCATCAATTGACAAAATTCTGCTCAAGGATCTTCCATCCAAAGGCCTGGAGAGTGGATGCTCTCTCTTTCAGTTGGACATCAATGACAGTTTATGCCTTCCCACCTCTTCCTCTGCTGCCCAAAGTTCTATTAAAGACCAGAGCAGACAGACCAAAGATGATTCTCATTGCTCCGGACTGGCCAAGGCAACACTGGTACCCACTCCTGAGGAGCCTGACGCATTCCCCACCATGGACCCTGCCTCTAATGCCTCTTCTTCTGACTCAGCACAGTTTCAAAACTCTTCACAGCCAGCTAAAAACACTCAATCTAGCCGCATGGAAGATTACTTAGCATCACAACAGGCCCTACTCTCCAAGGAGGTGCAGGATGTCATTTTGGAGGCCAGAAGGCCATCAACTAGAAAAGCTTACTCCATAAAATGGAAACGTTTTGTGTCTGGAATGAGAAAAAGGGCCAGGATCCTGGAAAACTGAATTTACCTCAAATACTACAATATTTGGCTGAACTGCTAAGCAGTGGACTTTCTTTCTCCTCCATCAAAATCCATGCCTCAGCCATTTCTGCAGAATACAACACTGATCCACCTTTATTCTCTCACCCTCTCTTAAGACAGTTCCTCAGAGTGGCTAAGAATTTAAGGCCTCCAAGGAAACAACCAATACCTGCTTGGGATCTTAATTTCATTCTGGAAAAACTGACCTTGCCTCCCTTTGAGCCAGCTGCCTCATCAGATTTACAATATTTGTCCTGGAAAACAGCTTTCCTTCTGGCTATCACCTCAGCTCGTAGAGTTTCAGAACTACAGGCTCTCATGGCTGTCCAGCCTTTTATCATCTTCCATCAGGACAGAGTTTCATTACGAACCAACCCATCCTTTATGCCTAAAGTGGTATCCAGGGTAGCTTTAAATCAGGCCATACATTTACCTACTTTTTATCCTAATCCTCAAAACAAAGGGAGAGATTACTACATTCCTTGGACATCCACAGACAACTGCATTATTATTTGGACAGAACAAAGCCTTTCAGAAAATCAGAACAGCTCTTTGTGGCCTATGCGGTAGGAGCTCAAGGGAAGCCAATTTCCAAACAGACAATCTCAAAATGGATAGCCCACTGCATACGCTTTTGCTATTCCTTTCATGGCAAAACTGTTCCTACAGGCATTAGAACTCATTCCACCAGGGCCACAGCCACCTCTGCAGCCTTCCTCAGAGGAGTTCCTACCAAGGATATTTTGGAAGCAGCCACTTGGAGTTCTGTGCATACCTTCTCCAAGCACTACAACCTACCATTATACTCCAAATCTAGAGCAGGCTTTGCCACTGCAGTCCATTTTGCAGGGCATTTTGGCTCCTCCTAGTTCCACCTAGTGCCTACCACCCCTTTCTTAGCTTTGGGATTCTACCCATCTGTTATGACTGCAGCTGTATGCACGATGAACATAGTACAGTTTTGTACCTACCATAAATGTAGATGTTCGAGTGCTAATACAGCTGCAGTCCAGGTTTCCCTCCCTCCTTCCCCTCTTGGGACAGGCCTATAGGCTAACACATCCTCATACAACCTGATTGGGGTATTCATTTATGATGTATTTGCTTGCAACTACTGTATTTTGATTATATTGCACTGCATTATCACACAAATTTATGTATTGCCTTCCTTCTGGGGGCACCTGACATCTGGGGCAAGAAAAACTGAAGAAAATGGTGTTGGCTGGTTCCTTTATACCCCTGTCGCACTGACATCAGGGAAGAAGCGACGACAACCGATGCCGGACCTAGACTTTGGAATTCAGCCGACCGAGGACCCGCCTGATGGCAGGAAAACCCATCTGTTATGACTGCAGCTGTATTAGCACTCAAACATCTACATTTATGGTAGGTGCAAAACTGTACTTTCCGAACACATTCCACTAGGGCTACTTCTACCCCTACAGCATTTCTCAGGGGAGTCCCTACCAGGGACATTCTGGAACCTGCAACCTGGAGTTCTGTACACACCTTCACCAAGCATTACCACTTGCCTATCTTTTCCAAATCCAGGGCTGGATTTGCTACAGCAGTTTTGCAAGGTCTACTAGCTCGCCCTAACACTTCTTGACTGCCTTCACCCTTCCTCAGCTTTGGGAATCAACCCAAGTGTGATGACTGCAACAGTGAAACACAAAGAACATAGTACAGTTGTGTACACTTACCATAAATGTAGATGTTGGAGTGTATTCACTGTTGCAGTCCTGGTTTCCCTCCCTCCAACCCCCTAGCTTTTTTAATCTGTCTACCTCTACTCTCTATGGCTATTCCTAATGGCATTGGTATTTACTTTTTACTAGTGGTGTTCCCCACCATATACTAGTTTCCTATTTGGGGGCTCCTGACATTTTGGGCAAGAAAAACTGATGTAATGGCATTGGCTGCCTGTTATATACCCCTAACGACCTGTTGTCATGGAAGAAATGACAGCATCCGATGCAGAAATACTAAGACTCTGGTATTCGGGCCGACTGAGGGCTACCTGCAGGCAGCTAACCTAAGTGTGATGATTACAACAGTGAATACACTCGAATATCTACATTTATGGTAAGTCTACACAACTGTACTTTATACCACACCCCTCCATTTCCTCTCGTCACTGTGAAAACAGGATTTAACCTAGCATTATGGATGGTCAGTTTCCCTCCATTTCTCCTACCAGCCTGATTGACATGGGTATCCTGAGGCAGTGTAGCAACTGCCTCATGTACACTGACAGCCCTTTACACCTAAGTCACCCAAATACAATTTGTGAGAGATGCACCTACACTAAGGATCTGAAATCTGTGCTCTCTCACGCACAGAACAGTAACACTGAACGGACTGTCAGCTTACATACTACACCTCCTACACAAACCATGCACTCAACACATAAACTATCATATGCAGAGATACTTACCAGAAACCTACCTAAACAGCAGAGACCTTCCAAACACAAACATGTTGCACATAATACAACACCAACAGAACTCAATACACATAAAAACACAAGCACCAGTGTTTCACAAAATAAGCCCCTAAGGCAAAGCACATCTAAACCAAATTTTTAGTCATAGGTGACTCCATTGTGAGACACACAGATGTCCCACTCACCAGGCTGGACAAGATCATTCGACAAAGTAGAATGGAGCAGGCAAATGTTTGTATAAACACACCAAGGCTGGACAAGATGAAGGTTGTGGTCAGCTGTCTATTGGGTCCTAGGATCTGTCAGATCACACATGCATTCAAATCTCTCAAGTACCGTTATGACTCCATCATAGTTAATGTTGGTGTTAAGGACTTGAGACGTACCCCACTGGATTATATGAAGAGAGACATGATTGAGCTCTATGAATATGTGTTCCAGGCAGGTATGTCCCTAGCCTCAAGCAGCATTCTACCCTCACCTAGGATACCACAATGTAAACAAAAAATGGTTGACTTCAACAATTCACTTAGTTTCCGGTGCCATTTCAAAGGGATCTAGTTCCTGTCAATCTGGGATAACCTGGTTGATAGACTATGCTGCTTTGCCAGTGATGGTCTTCATCTGTCACCTCTAGGCTTTTGATTACTGGCTAAGGCACTTGTCTCCCCCACAGTGCCTTTTTAGGCAGAAAAATCTTGGGTATATTTCTCATCTGGTATTATATTGGGATTTAACAGCTAGGATTGTAAAGACCCTCCAGTCAGTAGCCTAGTAACATCCTATGAATCTATGAGTACAATGCTCCCTTTGGTATGTACCTTACCAGACACCTGCAGCAACTTGAGAGAACTCAGAGATTTCTACCCCAGAAAATTCATGGTCTTCAGCACATGTCATACATTGCCAGACTGAAGTCATTGTCACTTTACTCAGTAGCATACAGACTACTTAGAGGAGACATGCGTGGCCTACAGAGCATTCTTGGATCCAAATTAAATGGAACAAGGGTCACCCACTCCAGGGACCTTAATCGGGCCTGTAACATAAATAGTACCTTTTAGAGAGACAGATATGTCTCTCAGAGTTTGCCACTACTCTGGAATAGGCTACTAATTCACATCAAACAAAGCCCCTTTATGACCCTGTTTAAGTGTAGCCTGGATGACTCAATGGGAAACTAAATTCCTGCTGGGAATTTCACCGATGACCCTCATAGATATGAGTAGTCATTGCTAACTAAGATCTCAAGTTTAGACAAGATCCTTTATATTGGGTTTCTCTCTAGTATTATATTGGGTACACATGGCTAAGCTTATAAATGGGTCTTTGCTTTGGGTCAATAGCCCAGTAATCACCTATGAACCTCTGAACCTATGGATAGGAAAACCTTTCAGTGTAATTTTTCTTCATCCTCCAAACCAAACAGAATTTCTTCCACATTCTCTTCACCACATTTACAACCTAGGAGTCATAGAATCAGTGTCTTTAGAGTAAAGGGGCAAAGATTTTAGAGACTTCCAGGATAACAGTACAGTTTAGGAGATAAGGGCTGGAAACTCTGCCTTTTTTAATAAAAAACTAGAGTACATGTTTCTTTGAGGATAAAAGTTAATGTTTTGTAAAAGCATGAAAGTTTTTTTCACATCTGGAAGGGATGTGAAATTAAAACAAGAACAGACAGCAATTAGTGTAAGTAGGAGTGCAGACAGTAATATGTATCTTAGCATAGATAACCTTAACTTTACGTCAGATCATGCATCTGTGTATGGGTCTTCATTAAAACAAAACAAAACAAAAACTTGTCAAATCTGATGTAGGTTCAAATGTAGAGGACACTAAACAACTGTATAAAAGATCAACCTGCCAGTGTGGACATTCATCACAAAAGCTGGAAATGGACATCTAACCTCATCATAATGGCAAAACGTCCCATGTTATCTTGGAATGTGAATGGTCTCACAGATATAGACAAAAAAGGAAAGATTACTGAATTATGTTAAGAAATGCTGAGTGCAAATAGCAATGCTGTGTGGCATTGATTTGGAAAGATGAGTGCGTGACTTTGATAAAAAAGGATTTCAGAATTAATACTTAGCAGAGTATCAGGGACAAAAAGGAAAAGAAGGACACTAATTGCTAGAGGAGCTCCAATAGTGACAGAAGAGTGGACAAAATAATACTGGTAGATCTGTGGTAGTAAGGGGCTACTGGAAAGGGAGGAGGATTATGCTGGCATGTACTGCTATTGTGGAGCTTAAAATATTTGGGGAGAAATAATCAAATTTCAGCAAGGAACATTACTTTTAAGTGGGGACTGGAATTTGATTTACAACAGTGGAGATGTATCAGGGGGGCTAGAAGGGAAACTATAACAAGAGATAGATTTCTGAAGAAATTTATGAAAATATTTGGCATGGAAGATATGAATTCAGTAGCAGAAACTCAGAGATAATGTACATACTATTCCCCAATGTACAATAACTGGGCTACACTAGACAGAAATTATATTTCACAGGAACATGCACATTTAATGGAGAGCTTTGACACACATCCAATAACTATTTCAGATCATGTGCCAATAATAACTAAATTAAAAAAATGCAGTGTGATAAAGTAAAAATGAGACACTGGCACTTCTCCACCTATCTATTAAAAAGAGAGGTGGTGGAAATTATTTGGGATTTATTAGGGAAGATAGAAATTCTTCAGAAGTTATAGCTAGTGAATGAGATAAAATGAAAGCGGAGTTTAAAAAGAGGGTAGAAATAAAATAAAAAGAGATATGGTTAAGAAATAAATATTTAGAGAGGCTGACAAAGTTAAAGAACTGCAGTATAAGGGAACTCTGACAGAACAAGAAGAGGTACATCTGCAGAGTGGTAAAGAGAAAATAAGGGAGTACTTGGATAATGTTCATGAATTTAGAAAGATTGCTGTTAAATAATGGTTTTTTGATAACTCCAGAGCACAAAGAATTTTACTACAATGACTTAGGCAACAGAAAGTAAACAGATTTGTTACCAGACTGAGGAAGACTATGACAAAAATAACCACAGATCCTGTAGTCATATTAGAGATATTTTGGAAATGTTATGAACATTTTTATAATGCAGAAAAATGAGGAAATCAAGAAAAAGCACAAATGGAAATATTTTTGGAAGACTGAAATATGCCAAGGTTAGAGGTAGACAATAATTTACAGTTAAAATGGGAACCAATGAGATAAAAATGGTGATGTATAACAAATCTGCAGGAAAGTCTCCAGGGAAAGATAATATTCTGGTGGAAGTTTGGAAGCTAGAAGGGAAGAAAGTTATAAAGATCTGGAATGTTTTGTTTAACAGTATTTTAAAAGGAGGATAATTACCAATATCCTGGAATAAAGTTGTGGAGGCTGTTATACGTAAAGATGGTAAGGACCCATCATTTCCAGCTTCATATAGGCCCATTTCAATTTTAAACCATGATTATAAAGTGTTTATATCTATAATAGCTACCAAAATGAAAAGGTGTTGACAAAATTGATAGGTATGGATCAATGTGGTTTTATGGAGGGTAGGCAATCATTTGACAACACTAATAGAACAATGATGATCAAGAGAACAGCAGAATGTAAAAAACTACCACTATCATTGGTGGGTCTTCATATAGAGGCAGCATTCAATAGAGTAAGCTGGAAATTTATGAGTAGGGCAGTGGAAACATTTGCTTTCCCTGATTCAATAATAAGGTTAATTGGGAGGATATATGAGGTATCGTGGGCAAAAATCAAAGTGGGAGGGTTCCTCTCTGCTAGGTTGTGTCTGAACAGAGGAATCAGACAGAGGTGTCTTCTTTCCCCTTTGTTATTTGTGTTATATTTAAAACCATTAACAAAGAAAATAAGGGGCTTAGAAATTCAAGGATAAAATTGGTATGGTAATCAAGAAAAGTTGGCTTTATTTATAGACAATATTATTTTATACCTGATAAAAACAGAAAAGGACATTTCAGTATTGTGGAACATACTGAGATAGCTTCATTTTTTTCAGGTTATAAAATTAATGAAGATAAAACAAAGCTTATAACTGTAGACAGTATACCTACACATGAATTGGTTTGGCAATTCTCATTTATATGGGGACATAATAAAATTAAATATTTAGGAGTATGGGTTAAAAAGAATTCTGTTATGGCAGCTAAGGATACGTAGGAAGAGACAAAACAAAAGATAATACAAAACTGAGAAGTCAAAAGCTCTTGCTGTGACTATGAATAAGAAGGTATATGCAATAAAAATGTTTTTATCACTTTAATTTTATACACAGGTTAGGCATATTTTTTATCAACCAGTGGAAAAGTTGTGGATAGTAATTAATAATGACTCAAAGGGTTTTATCTGGGAGGGAAAGAGGGCAAGAGTCAAGTGGGATAAGTTGATCCTTCCAACAGAACAAGTTGGTTTAGGATTACCTGACTTGAAGAGATATTAGAGCTGAACAGTTAAAGCTCTTACACATAACATAAGTAGAAAGCTACTATTCAAAGTGGAAAGAGATGGTGATAAAACAGGTGATAATTCAAGAAATAAGGAGGGAGTGGAATTTTAGACGCAGATCCTTAAGGTGAATAACAACAGTCATACAGAATGTATTATTAAATATTATATTCATAAAGTAACAGAAGGCGTTCTAAGAAGTAAGCCCACATAGGAATGGCAAAACTAAATTATGCCAATTGGGATGACTGCAATTAGGGGTACTGAAAATAGGAAGAGGGGTGTGGAATTTTCTGGTGGAAACTGGTAAAGGAACCAAGATATTGGGAACAAATAATTAGACAGAGAAAGGTAATAGAATGGGAAGAGGCCAAGCAGACATTTGGACTACAGGCTAGAAACTGCCTTCCCTTTCAGGGATTGATATCAGAGTATAGGCAAAAAGAAAGGGATATGGGACTTATAAGTGAAAGACCTGCACTGGTAGAATTTTTAATTGAATCCAGAACAGAAGCTGCTCTTAAAAAGGGATAATTAGTAGGGCATATAAAATATTGCATGATAATGATAGAAACTGATCACACTAGGTTATAAAATATTAGGAAGAGAAACCTGGATAATCAATTCCCAAAGAAGTAACAGGATGACATATGTATGGCTCCCAAATATACAACAAAGTCTGGAAGATTTAGGATTTTTGTTTAGAAGTGTTTGTATAAGTATTTTTATACCCCAAGCAGAAGCCAATGAATTTTTCCTCAGGTAGATGGGTGCTGGAGGTGTGATTGGGAAGAAATAGGTAACTGGCAACATATGTTTTGGGAGTGTAATGAGTTGTCAGACTTTAAAAATTCAATACAAAGTACTTTGTCAGAAATACTGGGTGTGCAAATGAGTTTAACTAAGGAAATAATTTTTTTGAGCTGGGATACAGGATATGAATTGTCTAGACATAGTAAGGCCTTGTTAAGTTTAATTCTGGTGACTGACAAAAAACAATTACTAGAAAATGGAAATTATAGTCTAAACCAACCATAATTGAAGTTAGAAAATGGTATGAGCAAATTACATAGAAAAGAAATGGAAATTGTGGGAACAATACATGCAGAAGAATGTTTTGGAGGAGGAATGAGGTTTAAGGGAAGGCAAGAATTGAAGGTGCTTTGTAATGCTTGACTGACTTTACAGAAGATTATAATTGATGCATAATGTTTGCAACTGAAAATAAGTCAATATGGTTTGTTTGTTTTTATTTATATAAATGTATGATTGCCTGTGTCATAAGTGATGGTCCAATACAGATGTTTCTTGTTTAAAAAAAGTAGTTTCTGAGTTTACTTTGGCTCAAGGCATCAACCTTCCAGTTTTCCTATCCAGAACCTAAAAAACAGGGACAACAGATTTTGCACACTATGGATATGCATAGGCAGTCCAGGTACTATCTTAACAGAATTAAGCACTTTAGAAAAGTTGATCATCTATTTTTTATTATCAAATGTCAAAAATGGACATCATGGGTCTAAACAGGCAAGTTCTATGTACTTGTCCTCAAATAATACTTTTTGTTATTACTAGCATGACAAATCCATTCCAGGTAGTATCACGGCAATTCCACTATAGCCTTTTCTTCTTCTTTAATGGCATACCAGAAAGGGGCAGACACTTGAAGCATTCCAGAGGCAGCTACAAGGTCCTCTGTACATTCTTTTACAATTACAAGCTGGATTTCTTTTCCAGGCAGGACTATTCTACAGGGGCTCCCTGATTCTTATCCTTTCTCCTTCTAGGTTGGATATGCTGTGGTAATCTACTCACATTGTCAAAAGCTACTGCAGCAGTGAGAAGGATGAATATAATACGGTTGTGTAAGTTGCGGTTATTATAATGAATCAGAAATGGGGTGTGATGCTGTCATGTTGAGGGGACATTTGCAAACAGTTGGCATTAGTAAATTCCTGATATTAAAACAATGTCGGTAATTTGAAGGCATTCAAAATTCTAAATGCTTGCTAAAGCAGTTATTAATATTTTTAAATAGCCCAAAATGAGGCACGCCTCTGTGACCACTGTCTTGTCAAACGAAACAACTTTTATTTAACACCAGTTTAACACTTTCATCTTATAAAATAGACTTCTTCAGAAATCTATAACTCTCAAAACTACCCCCTCATATACATATTAGTATCATGCCTATTACTCAATTAAATTTGATTAAAAAGCCAAAAGATCATATTATTAAAACAGAATCAGTAATCCAACTAACTCCTGTGCTCTACCTGTCCACAAAATGAAACACACACTAAAACAGCAGTACAGTGTAAAATATTGAGATAAAGCATGCACAAAACTTTGTAAATATCGTTAAATGTAATGAATAGAACTAAGTGCATTTTTCTTATCTTTATCAAGACTTTATCAGCACTAAAAACATTGACAATCTAGAAAATTTAAATACACTCATCAGTTAAGAAATCTAAATTAAGCCAATCACACTCTTAAAGGTACAACTATTTTTTACAAACATTCCTAAAAAATTGTCCATGTAATGTAAATTAAATTAAAATTGCAACATAATTCATTACGAGAGGAAATTCAATAAAGCTAACACAGAGCTTTTTATCATGTGTGCATCGTGGTGTGATGTGCATACAGGCGTGAACAGTTTTAGATTCAGTAAACTCTGTGTAGCAGCATGCATGCACATGCAGCTAAGGAACCTTTCATACAATGCAAATTTTGCCTTAATTAGCTGAATTTTATGCGGATTAATCAGGTGGAGTGATCCAGCAAGCCATAATGCATCTGTGTAGACTCCGTGTCTGCGTTAGTAGAGTACGTGGAAATTTTCCACATACAGGAGTCTACACTGAAAGAAGGGGATGTAAAAGTCCACAAATATGGACACAGTTCCCCTGAAAAGGTAAGATCACGTACATGAATGTTTAGTTTTTCTGTCTCTTTCAACTTTCTGGTTTAAATGCTTGTGTTTACATGAGTTTAAGCTCCGCGGATCTAGTTTTGGTGTCCTGCAGACTACAAAAACAACAGGAAGGAGAAAAGAGATACTTTAAGTGCCTCCATTTTAATTTTTTCATAATTTACTGCTCTCTGCACTTGTTTTTTTGTCATTTTTAACTTATCTGCATTTATTTAAACTGTATTTGCCTTAATACTGCTACACACTCAAGTGTGCTAGCTTGTACTGCATTTAAAGTGTTTTTGCTACTGTTTTAACTGCTTTTATGCAAAAAAACCCCCCCAAAAACATAGGCATTGTTCCAAAGACCAAAATTCCACAGTAACAGCTACAAACAAATGCAGTCTGAGGGTCATGATGCTCAGTGCTAGAAATCTAAATCTCAAGATGCACTTGCTTGAAGCTCTCTTCAAAATGGAGAATGCCGGCATCTGTGGTATAACAGAGACCTGGTTTAAAGAGGCAGAAAGCACCCCCAGGCTACAACTCATTCCATACCTTTCAGCCCCAGAATATGGCCGGAAGCTCCACAGGCAGTGGTTTCTCCATATTCTTAAAGGATATGCACACCTCTAGACTGGTAGCCCAGCATAATGCATCCGAGATACTTCAGGTACAACTAACACTGGGTAAGACAGCGATACAAGTTATAGCCTGTTACAGAACCCCAAACATGTCCCTAGACTCTCACTCCAACTTCCTAAGCACCCTGGAATCTATCAAGGCCCAACCCAATACTCTCATACTGGGTGACTTCAAATACTCTTCCATGAACTGGGAAAACTATTCAAGTACCAATGTACATGCCCAACTCTTTCTGGAATTTATCAATTCCATTGTCCTGGACCAGCTCATTCTGACCCCCACTAGAGGAAGCAACATCCTCGACCTGGTTATCATCAACATGGGAGACCATTGCTCCACACCTATAGTTAATTCCTCCCTGGTTAAATCTGACCATAAACTGATCACCACAGAAATCTCCATCTCACCTACACACCCTGCTAAGGTGACCACCCAGAAAAAGTCTCTAAAACTGACTTTGGGCTCCTAAAAATAGAGTTGGCTAACTTCTCTGCACCCATGCCAATGGAAAATAGCTGCATGACTGCCGAATCATACACCAATGCACTGTACGAGCATGTACACAAATGCATGGACCTTGCCATACCAAATAGAACTAAGACGGCTCTCCTCCAAAAAGTAAGCCAATCTGGTGGTCCCCAGCCATCAATAAACTCTACAACAGAAGAAAGAAACTGTTGCAGAAAAAATGAAGTCACAAGACTGGAAAACCTCCCTTATCAGTCTCAAAAAAAAGCTGAGATTCCTTATCAAATCCTCTAAAGCCAGCTATGAAGGCAGAACTGCAGCTGACACCAAAACAACCACAAAGCCTTCTATAGCTATATCAAAAACCGCAAAGGCAATACCCAGATCTGCTCTGAGTTATTGCAGAATGGCACCTCCTATACCGAGCCAAGAGATGTAGCCAACATACTGGCAGACAGATTCAGTGTCAACTCCCCCCCAAAGGGCCCTATCAGAATAACAGAAGAAAGCCTGGTAACCACCATTTCTGTGGCATAGTTAAAAGCTGCATTGTCCAAAGCCAAGAATATGGCATCCATGGGACCTGACAGCATCCCTGGCTGCTTCCTACATGAGCTACAAAATGAACTGGTACCACATCTGTGTGCCCTATTCACAGCCTTACCTCAGGCTATGTCCCTAAAGAATGGTGCACTGCTACAGTCATCCCACTCCATAAAGGGAGAGCAACTACAGACCCTGGGAACTATTGCCCCATTAGCCTGATGAGCCTGGTATGCAAAACTAAGAAGCGCATCATCATGGACCTGCTTAACAAAGATATATGCAATGTCCAAACTCTTGACCCCACACAGTTTGGCTTTGTCAAGGGGAGATCCTGCCTGCTGAACCTGGTTGACTTCTTTGAGGCAGTCCCCAAGGCTTTGGATGAGGGTAAGGCAATGCATACAGCCTACCTCGACCTGGCCAAGGCCTTTGATACCATTCCATACTCAGGTATCATTGATAAACTCACCAAACTAGGCATCAATCCTTACATCACTAGGTGCGTTGCAAATTGGCTCACAGACAGAACCCATAGACTGAAAGTTGCAGATTCCAAGTCAGACTGTTGACCAGTCATGAGTGGAGTCCCACAGGGCTCGGTCCTGGGCCCTTTCCTGTTTGGCATCTACTTCTCAGAAGTCTAGACCAACACTGCAGGACTCTGGCTGACCAAGTTTGCTGATGACTGCAAGCTAGGAGTCATTATCAACTCCCCAAGTGATGCAGACATCCTACAAAATGGCCTCTCTGAGACTAATGTCTGGTGTCAGAACCATGGCCTGAAGCTTAATGCCAAAAAATGCGTTATCATTGCCTTTAGAAAAAACTCAGTTCCCATGAATTACCCCATTGATGGAAGCCCACTGAACACTGAATGGGCCATAAGACGTCTGGGCACCCAGGTGGACAGCCACCTCACCTTTGACCACCACATTGCCACTGTGGTCAGAAAGATCTTCTATGTGGTACATCTTATAGCCAGAGGTTTCGCATCTAGGAAGAAAGAGGTCATCATCCCTCTCTACTCATCCCTCATTAGACCAATCATCGAATATAATGCCCCATTTTGCATGTACCTGACCAGACACCTACAACAGCTGGAGAGGCCAGTAAAGTACCTCACAAAAATGATCTAAGGCCTTAAACACATGTCCTACATGGACAGACTCAAGAAACTTCAGCTTTTCTCAGTCTTTTATCGTCTACGTAGAGGTGATCTCTGCTTGACTTACAAAGTTATGTCCGACTCAGCTCTACTTGAAATGCTACACCTAAAGAAATCCCAATCCCCCCATGCCACATGCTCCAGAGATCACAACCTCATTACCACAATTAACAGAACATGCTGGATGGACAGGTTCATCTCCCAAAGACTGCCCATACTCTGGAACAAGATTCTCATTCATGTCAAGCAGAGCACCTCATTGGCCCTCTTCAAGAGAAATCTTGACGAGTGGATGGGTAACAGAAAGTTCCCTCCAGGCATCATTCCAGTTTTCCTACTGGATAGGGACACTGTGAACTAATATTGGGTGGCACGGTGCTGGGCAGTTTTTTTGGCGTAGGCTTGTAAAGGTTACAGAGTCATTAGCCTAGTACAAATCTATGAACCTAAAACATACATTATGGATGTCTGAAAAACAGCAGGGATAATGTGAAATTAATATTTTTTTTTATTTTTTAAATTTCCAC
>NC_056726.1:312550855-312670855 GCF_019279795.1 Protopterus annectens
AATCACAGGGGTTTTTCACCTGTCATGTCTGGAGACAGATAAGAAAATTTGGTTCAACAAATCACAGGGGTTTTTCACCTGTCATGTCTGGAGACAGATACCCCATCACTCTAGGGGCAATGGTGGTCCGTAGAATCAAGTCTTTCAGGAGTCCCTTCTCTTAGATGCCTTTTCAGCGCTCCTGACCAATTGCCTGACTGCTGTACTTTGGAGGCAGTCATTCCTTTTTACACCACTCCTTCAGCCCCAGAAAGACATCCCAATGTTCCACCCACTCAAAGGGAAGCAGCAACTTCAGAAATAAAAAAGTTTCTAAACAACTGAGTCATCCAAGAGGTCTCGTCAGACCAAAGAGGATCCATAGCTTACTCGATTTAATGCCAAAGAAAAACGAGGACATCAGACCACTTCTGGGACTAAGTTACTTACAGTTTTGTAAGGAAAACAAAATTTTATATGGTCACAGTACAGTATATTCTCCCTCTTTTGAAAGAGATTGACTTGATGTGCTGGATAGATCTTCAGGATTCATACTAACACACAAAAATAGACAGGTGCTCCTGGCTGGGAGCCAGTCCTTCTCAGTTCAGAGTTCTCCCCTTTGGTCTCAGCACAGTCCCCAGGTGTTACCAAATGTATGGCAGCAGCTCCTCTCCAAATGCAAGGGTTCAGAGTGCTCCTTTATCTGGATGACTTACCACCACATCTCTCAATTGTCCAGTTTTTCTCAATGTCCAGATTTTTGCCTCTCATTTTTTTGTCCGCGTCTCATAAAATCTCTGTTTTTCTTGCAAATCACTGAGGATTGAAGGCAGTAAATAATGTCGCACATTTGTGTTTCAGACTTCATATCCTTCAGAAAAGGCATGCTAACGCATGTCCTGCTATTCTAGCAACCTTCTAAGTTTATAAGAGCAATGTTTAAAGTCTGTCCCTGTTTTTAGGCCTTTGTACCACCATTGTTGTAGACTTTGTCTAGATTTCTTGTGCTAAGAGGTTGAGAGGTATGATTACCACCCCTACCCAAGATCTACTTATCCAGGTCAAGGAATCCTTGCTCTACCTCTCTTCAGACCTGGGCATCATAGTCAGTCTAGCAAAGTCCAAACTTTGCCTAGCTCAATCTTTAGAATTCATAGGATCCCAGTTAGACACAAGGCTTCAACTTGCAAAGCTTACTCAGACAAGGATCATATCCATTCATCATCAAGCTTTAACTGTCTTGTCCTTTCAGAAGATACCAGCAAGAATGATCTCCCGTTTTACGATCCATGGCAGCATTGATTACCCTGATCCCCCTAGCCAGGTATGCATGAGTTCTACAGTGGACTGTTGCAGTCCAGTGGTTGAAAAGACAGCAACCCATGTCCTTCCAAGTATCTTTAACGAAGATTTGCAAAACATACATCCAGCCTAAGCCACAGTGACTGTGGATGCTTCCCAATTTGGGTGGAGAGGACATTACCTGGGAAAGACTGTCTAAGCCACATGGTCACAATCGGTGGTCAGTCTTCACATCAGTGAACTGGGGATGAGAGTGGCCCTTTTAGCTTTGCAGGCTATTCGGGACATTCTCCCTGTAGGTGTGATCCAGACAGGCAACGTGTCAGTCATCTGGTAAATCAACAAACCTGGAGGAACCAGGTGTTATCCATTATGTTGAGAGGACATGAGAGTGTGGCAGTGGGCAATATCTTCTCACTGTTTTCTAACTGTAATGCATATTTCGGGGAATTCAGTGTGCTAGTGGGTAGGTCTGTCCTTCTTCCCTATGAGTGGTCTCTTAATCCAGCTGTCATGGTGCAGGTTTTCAGCCATTGGGGCCAATATTGCTGCATTCTCTTTGCATCTCCCCACAACACCAAGTCCAACAAGTTCTTTCTTTGTTCTCATCTCCCAGGAGGGGAAGTCACCGAGGAATGTTCTGCCAACAATTGGCCACAGTACTCCTTTATGCTCCCTCCCACCATTCCTCAGATTCCAAAGTTTTTACAGAAGGTACTGGCAAAGATCCTCAGTCATCCTCATAGCCCCTTACTGACCTTGATGGATATGTTTTCCCCTTCTTCCTGCCTCATCTAGTACACCGTCCCTGGGTGCTGGGCTTGCCTCCAGATCTATTATTTCACCCATCACGGTTGCCTCACCCAGTCATTCATTCCATCAAATTGAATGCATGCTTTCCCACATTTTAATGACAACTAGACAGTCCAGGTTTTCATCTTCCATTGTTCATATTCTAACTTCCTAGAAATTCTCTACACATAAGATCTACAAAAGCAAATGGGAAAGATTCTCCATCTGGGCAGTTGAGAATAAACACAATACTTTTTCTGTCCCCCTCTCAGCAATCTTGGAATTTTTGGCTGAACTTTTTCAGAATGGAACTAGCTATTCCGCTATCCAAGCGCATATAGCGGCTCTGTCTTCCTTTCACATCGGAGAGAATCACATGCCCATTGCATCCTTAAGACCACCTTAAGCCTTTCTTAGAGGAACCTTTCTGTTATGACCTCCACTTAGAGACCAAGTTCTTCATTAGGCTATTGCCATTTTACTGCTAGCCCTAACTAGTCCTCCCTCCAAACTGGCTGCCAAAGCTAATTTTAAAGTTTTATCATGGAAAACTCTTAGTTGCTGTTACTTCTGCTAGTTGAATTTCTGAGATCCCTGCCTTGTCTGCAAAACATCCATATTTTTTTTTCACAAAGACAGAGTGTCTGAGAACCAATCCTTTTTCAAAGGTGTATTCTGAATCCTGCATCAACCAATCCATATCATTTACTGACCCCCCCAACATTTTCAGACAAAGGTAAATACACATTACACTTTAGATGTTCACCGCCAGTTAAGATTCAGTTTATACACCAGACCAAAGCTTTCAGAAAAACTGATTAGTTGTCGCTCTCTTACTCCCCTTTCAAAATGGGAAAAGGAATATCCAAGGTTACATGGTTTCTAGTCAGCTGTCTGGGTGCATTTCTTGTTTATAAGCAGATGGGCTCACCTTGCTTGTTCCCCAAAAGTTCAGTGTAGATCAGTCACTTCATTGATGACCTTGTTTTTCATAGTACCTCTTGATTACATCTGTGCAGCAGCTACTTTGTCTAAAGTCCATACCTTCATTTCACATTATAAATTGGACATACAGTCCTGAGCAAGAGCATCTTTTGGTTCAGCTGTGTTTTGGGATATCTTTCCGTGGACCACCCAAGTGTTAAATTAGTTGGGATTCTGTCCCATACATTGAACAGACGGAAAAAACAATATCGGATACAAATAGATCTGTGTTGTCTGTTTTCCATTCTTCCTTATCCCACCCACCGTCCTCCTTTCATGTGTTTTGACATTCTGGTTTCTAGACTTCTCTGTTTTTGCTTACCTCTATCTTAGACACTGTATAACTGCCCACTTTCCTGGGGCAAACTTGATATGAGGTATTTCAGTTAACACTAGAGATTGTGGGTAAGTGGAGGAGTGCTGAGCACTGGATCCTAAAGCTTGAAAGTAGCCGGTGTGATCCGACGCAGATCGGAAGTCCCATTTGTTGAAGAATGGAAACTGATAACACAGTTCTATCGTTATGGTGAGTACATAACTTTCATTTATGGGTCTAGTGGTGCATTGTGACTGAGGTGTTGAAGAGGTACAATGCTTACTGATAGCGAACTGATGTGAGGGGTGTGTCTCCATGTTTCTTAAATATTTGCATCTGTCGCAAGTTGTACTATCAATTACTGGAAACAATGAGTAGTTGGAAAGCATAAGGCAGTTGTTACACTGTCGTAGACCATGTAATGTGGTCAGACTGGTCAAGGATTGGGTTACATTAGACTGAGCCATGTTCCCACAGGGTGGAGGGCAAGGGATGGTCTTGGTAATCAGGGACTGGAGGAAGACTTGAAGATTTAAAAAATATATATTTGAGGTGATACTCCAAAGTTATTTTAGATTATAGATAATCTAGAAGTACTTAGTAGACAGAATTAGGTTTTCCAAGAATGATGAATAGTGGCCTATTGGCTGCTACCTGGCTACTGCTAGTCCTGGTCTCCACAATAAACACAGGCAGTTAGAAATCAATATCCCTCTATAGTTTTTGTCCCCAGAAGCAAAGCCATAGCTCAAATCCCAAGCTGCTGCTTGAGTAGTGAATAATAGGCTCTTTGTTGATGAGCAGTCTCACCCCAGACGTTACATGGTTCTCCAGGCATGTTGTAGCCACCTTCTGGTAGATGCCCTGGGTAGCCTGTGCAACAGCAAAATAGAAAATCAAGCTGCACAAGGGACCATCATTTAAAACTAAAAAGTTTTCCACAGCAACCAAACCAGTCAAGAAGTCCCATACATTGCCCTGTCAGAGACCATCAGAAATCAATGTCTGTATGTTTCTTCTATCACCAGAAATAAAATAGTAGCACTAAGCCCAGGCTGCCTCTTAAGAAGCAGTTTTCAGGCCTACCAGTGATAGGTAATATTTAGGGGAGGCTACGAAATATCTTTCTGCTCCTTCTGTCACCAGGAGCAAAACAGAATTAATCCTAAGTTGATTCTTGAGAAGCGGTTTATAGTTTCTCCAGTGACTTTTAGTCTTTGTCTCAGATGTTACAGATCTTAAAAAGTAAGATTTAAAAAAACAAACAAAAAAACAGCCAGTACTCTAGCTATTGCACTTTTGCAGTAAGCGAGTGGGAAGATATGAGAGAGAAGGTAACTCAAGTTTTACCTGTCTAAGTAGAAAGTCTTTCCAGTTTGATCTTCTAGTGCTAACTATAATGAGCAGATGAGATGAGACTCTAGGGACAGGCAGTTAAAGAAATATGGTTAAAATCACAACAGGGACAGGTTGTGTGGGTGGGAAAAATAATCATACAACATCAGTAGTCCTCAAGCAGTGACAGCTGTCAAAGAATGACAGAGGGAACAATGCATCCCACTACTTTAAACTAACAAGTGCTGTGATGCATATACAGACTTGACATGAGTGGACCACTTTAAATATAATCATAGTATTGTACATTATGTCACAAAGAAGTACCAGCTTGTCGGGAGTAGTGTATCAGAGAAGAATGCCAACAAGCTGAAAAGTAAGGCATACAAAACAGTGATGTGACCAGTACTTCTGTATAGTACAGACACCTGGGCAGTGAAGGCAGAGCAGTTGAAGCTAGGGTGATGGAGATGAAGTATCTGAGATGGGTCGTAGGTTGAACACTGTTGGACAGATGAAGAAATGAGGACATCAGAGTAGAAGCCCAAGTAGCTCCAGTTGCAGAGAATGTCAGAGAATAGATCATGGTGATTCAGGCACATTCACAGGAAAGCAGAAGACAAACTAATGAAGATGATTGGGAGAGACGGGAAGAAAGCCTAAGAAATCTGGGCATCCAGCAAAGAGATGGATAGATTGTGTGAGAGAAGACCTGCAACAGTTAGGCATGACTGTAAAAGGTAGGAAGACACTGAATTGAGAGAGACAGCAACAGTTGACACAACGCTCTGACCTCGTATAGAAAAATGGAGGGAGTGGGGGTTGATGTTGATGATTGACCTGGGAAGAAATGCTTTCATGAATTAATATTTAGAATTGCACAGTGCAAATAGGAAAGATAAAAGAGTTGTATTGCTACATTGATTTGAGCATGTGTAATTGCAGTACAAGTACAGCGAAGAAGTATAAACATACAAAAAGGAGAGTAAGTTCACATGAAAACATTCAGACGTAGGTTGTGGTATAAAATGATTCGGTATTCTTATCAAGTTTTAATATGTTAAAGCTTTACTTAATATCACAGTAAGTATAGCGTTAATTACAACGAATGCCTTTAGCCTGTTGTTTAATAAAAATAACTGATGGCATAAAAAGATTAAGGGAATCCCTTCCATTTTGTGGGGAGAACGTGAATAAAGGCCTTATTAAGAATATTGCTTTTGACATTTTTTAAACAAAATGACATTTTAATGTTTTGAAGGATTATATTAAGGTATGGAAGGCTAGAAGGTCTGGCAGGTCAGGACATAGACTAAGTCTTTTGCATAAAAAGTAATTTGCTGTAGGGCACTCTGAGAACTTCTTCCTCTTCGAGGACATAAGACATTTTTTATTTAAGAAATTCTTCCTCTTCGTGAAGGTCAGTGCAGTGATGGATATCTGCCCTGGAGTCACCTGCTACTCTGGTTTATGCCATTTCCACCTTAACTTTATTGCATGTGTAGGAGGTTTTGATGATGACTGCTCAGTGTGGTTGTGACAGCAGCTCTACTTTTTCAGCATTTTTCTAGCTTTTTGGAGATTTCTTTTTGCTTGTAAAAGGCCCCAGAATTTTCTTGAACCTGAATTGCAGTTTCACCTGAATGGATCTGATGAGTGTGACCACAGTTGAAGTGTGTTGAAGTATTTCTGTGATGAAATAGGTTGTCAAAAGTGTGATGCCAGAAAAGGAGTTAAAAGTGAGCATTCCAGCTTACTGTGTAGATAGGACAGTCTTCCTGTCACAATAAGTAAATAACTGACCATCCTTTACCCATTCAGAGAGTCCGTTTAGGCCATCTTTTAAGGTGTATGAAAGTGATTGAATGCCGGGCATGCAGCCTTGGGTATATACATGAGTCTTAAACTCCTGGACTGCAGCCTGTGAATGCTTTTTATTCATCTCTCAAAGCTTTACCCATAAATGCATTTAATTTAGGGAGTGAAGCTTTGTCCAGTATGTGATCCAGCTTACATTGACAATGCTTGAGTTCGTGGCTCAGCATTACTGGAAGCCCTTTTGCATATCCGTGATTATCTCTTTGTAAGTCTTCTGTCAGACCACCACTGGATGGCTGAATGTTTTGCATGTTGTATCTGTTTAATTGTATGCATTTAAAGATACAATGTTGTGGAAGTACAGAAGTTCTGCTACTTCCATGCTTCTGTAATGTCCCTGTTCTCATGATTCTCAGTAAAACCTGTCTTACCCTATTCAGGAAGATGTATTGTCAACCCCTAGTTTGTCTGCTATATTGACATTTTAATAGGTGGCACTGTTTCTTGCCTTCTAATCTCATTTGCTGGATAAGATCTGAAATGTCTGCTGATTTCTGTTGATAGCTGCAATGAGAAGTTGCTATCTGACTGGTGCCTTAGACCCACTCCTTGAAATATGACAGTTCAACACCTTCACCCTTCTCATGTAATCTATACCTTGGCTTCTGTCTTTCCATTGCCGTTTTCTCCTTTTGACTATCAGTTGTAGACTTCCATTCTAAATACCTTCGTTTGTCGTATTACCTCAGACTTCGACTTCAGAAAATATTTCAGGATGTCTCCAGGAGTGTGAATACTGTGAACTGCACTGGAACCATTGTGTTGCTGACATCTGTTGTGTGAGGCTTGAGATTTGTATTTCACCTTGTCATTATTCACTATATTTCTCCTGCTACTTTTTATTGCATACTTGAACTGCTGTTTGCCCTGTGTCTATCTCTGCAGTGTTGGCAGTTTGTGCTTGGTACTCTTCTGGGTTCTTGGCTTCCTCTGAAAGGCTATGCATCTCATTGGGCATTCTGGTCACCACATTTAATGACTGAAATCAGAAAACAGAAAGCCCAACATCACGTCATTGTCTACATGAAAATGCAGTCCACAAAAAAATAATTTCCTAATTCAAATGCCTGTTTTTCTTTTTTTATTTTAGTAAACTTGGACCTTTTATTGCAAAAAGACGTACCCCGAAGATTCAAGAGCAATACAGTAAGATTGGTGGAGGATCTCCAATTAAAATGTGGACTACTGAGCAGGGAAAAGGCATGGTAAATTTGTTGGATGAGATGTCACCGGAGACAGGTAAGGAAAGCTTAGAAACATTGTAAATATTTGAAAAGGAGTACACACTTAATAGACCTACTTTGTTTTTGGTAGGATTACTGTACAACCTTAACTTCTATAAAGGTTCTTAGATAAGGCTGCTGTTTTTTGTGTAACTTCTTTAAATGGCTCATATAGGAGAAAAAGTTAATTGCATTTATATTTCAGGAGATGTGTAGTGTAGTGTAGTATTTCTAGCCAAAATATTTAAGTTTTTCACTTGTCTGTCTTCCCTCACTTTTACACTGCCAGAAGTCAAAATTCAGCCGAATGCTAATTTTAATTGCTCACCTGGCTTTCATGTATCAGTTGGGTAGCTAGTGATAAAGGTGAGCATAACTCCAGCTGCACTGCTTAAGAAAATGAAGGTGTCATTACTTTACTCTGATTTATCTCTTTTCATCCATACTAAATGCCTCAGTTCTGGTTTTCCCCCCAAACTGCAGAGAACCTGTTACAGAATGGAATGTAGCCATCCTCACAATGAAGCAGCATGTTGTGAGTTGTGCCCTGAATCTGCCACCTTTTAACCTCAAGTGATAACATAAGAGGTACCCTGTCCTTCTCCTTAGTGAGCAGCATTGTCAAGAATCTCTTACCTATCCCCTTGAGAGAAATGCAAGGGCAGCTGAAACCTTCATGTTCTTTAGACACGATGGACTCAGCCTATTGAATTTGTGCCTGAAGACCTTGCTGTCATGCTGTATCCTGTTTGGTAGCCTTATTTTTCATTTCTAGGGTTAAATGTTCTTGGGTAGCATTAGCTTTTGGAACTTAACACTGTCATGATGGAGTCTGTTTAATAAACATGTAAAGATATGCGGACTTATTACCTCAAAAGTGTAATACTTGTGCATTGCCTCAGTCCTTTTTATAATGACTCTTATCAGTGTCCATTACATGCAGGTATGTGGTGTGCTGCAAAGCACCACTCTCCAGCTCTCAATATGGTTTAAGCTGCCGTACTAGTACGGCAGGAGGAGGGGAAATTCCAATCCCAGGATAAAGGGCACTGATGTCATGTTGTTCTAAACCATCATTTTATTCGTAACCTGACCAGGTGTGAAGTGAGACCAAAATTTAAGAGGATGGGGAAGCCTAGTATGTGTGCATATCATTTAGCCTTTTCCCAACCTTTGTGCATTTCCACGAGGCATTTAGCCTTTTCCCAATATTTGTGCATTTCCATGAGCAACTAAACCATTGTGCTTTCATACTTTCATGGAAGCATTAGTTTTGTGATGAGCCGTTTCAGATTTCCACTTATGGGCATGTTCTGCTTGGGCAAGTTGAGCATGAGAATCAGCCATGGAATTACTTCTAGGCATTACCACAAGGACATTCATGGCAACTTGATGAATAGGATGCACTTGTTAACTTGGAGAGAAGACACTTGATAGTGGTTATAGACACTGTAAATAATTTCTCTTGGTATTCTTCCCGGGTGAATGCTACAAAAGAAAAAAATATATCTTTTCCTGAACTCTCCACAGACCAGGATGACTGTCGCCCACTTTTCCTTCTGTGAAGTTGTAATTCAAGCAGGTGTTTGTACTTAGGATGTAATGTGTTACAGCTGTATTACCTTTTCCAAAGTGTATGAAACTAGAAAGCTGTCAAGAATCAAAAGCATTTTCAATGAATGCCATTCAGATGAGCAGCAATGGCCATAAGCCAGTTTTGGTGATCGTTGAGGTTTTGCTTCTTCCTCACTTTTGCACAACCTTGGGGTTGGTGTATTATAAATGCAAATATATGAAGTCTCTTCCCATGTGGGGGTTGCGAGTGGGGGGGCTTCAAACACTACAAAAAAAAAAACAACAAAATTTTCTTTTGTGTTCATCGAAAATGTTTTTTCAACTACAGTTTTATTTATTTATTTTACATTTGTTGACCGGGCTAGTCCAACTGGATACATGTCCATTTTCAGTAGAGGCCCAGGGAGATGAGCTCCATTTTACAAATTCTAGAGACAGTTACTAAGGATTTCAATATAAAAGATGACAAAGTAACATATTAACAGATTCTTATGCTACATTTCTAAGACAAAAATTCTAGTTAACAATGATGTCAATACAGTTAATTTCATTTTACAATTGAGATTAGGTTAGTGAACCTCAAAAGTAATCTAATAGCCGATTACTTAGCTTGCATTCATATTTTAATCAGAATAAGTAACATGGTCTACGAAAGAGAAAGGTGGAAGAAGAAAACAACAACTGTTAACAGACAAGCAAAGGTTAGTCGGGGTTACAAGTAGGACATAGCCAGTACTGTTTTCTGACTAGACTGCATTCAGTAAAATGCATTTGGTGGTTGGATGTGATTTTATATCAAAAATTACTCCAGAGTGGAACCCCTTTTTCCAGACTGTAATGTATCTATCCTGGGAACACAGATATACATTTCTCACACTTGTGTGGCTTTAAAAAAGGAGGGAGTATATACCTTAGTAAACCATATTGAGTTTCAGAGCACCTTGCTGATGTGGCAGTTAGACTATAGTTACATGTTTATAGACGTTTAGGCTGCAATAAAAAGCTCACAAAATCCTTGTACCATATATATCATCCTTCCAGTAGAAAGCTGTTTCTATTTGATAGACTAGGAGAGCTGCTAGGATTAGGAATATGATCTTTACCATTTTTCACACTACTAGTTTATCCCATATAGATCATTACAGTGGACTGTAAAACATGTAGGAAAAAGCTAAACTACTTCTTGGTAGATAATGATTGAAGTATTTGCCATTATGTAAAACACTTTCTATAATACCTATATTGTGTAGCTTAACCAGCGATAAAAGGAGATTGACTTTTCCATAATTTGTTATCATAGTTATTAATACCACATCGGTATGTGGTAAAGCAAACAATTATGTTGGGCCTGGTTTGTTAGGTATGTATATTTTGTTATAGTGTACAGCTAGAGATCACCAGTCTGCTAGCATCATCGTCAACCTTTTATTTGCACAGTGTCATCTACACAAAAAACACGTGCAGTGAGAGGACTATGATCAGGTGTCTGCTCATTGTCAACATATGTGTTTTGAGATATGGATGTCAAGTTCTCCTTGAGAAAAAAACTGATGCAAAGCTTGAGAGGTGGATATTGGCATATATATTATAAGAAAAAAATGTATTATTTAACAACTTCAGAAGCTGTAAAACATTTAAGTAGCACCATAGAAATAGCAGGTTGAAGCAAGCTCTTCCTATAATGGACCAGCAGCTTTAAAATCTGTTGAATGCATGTGCATATTCAGTGAGGTAGCATTAAACCACTTACAGCTTTCAAAGCTGTTTTACCTTTTTGCCATATTCTGATGGCTATGTCTTGGCACCAGACCATACAGTGAAAGCTCTGACTATCTTTGACATCAGAGTGGTGTATGACAATGTTGTGGTTGCCCTTGTAATCTGTGCACTCCATATACTTTGTACATAGTTTTGATACTTATGTTAAAATCTGTAAGAAATGTTGAGTGTAGCCAGAATTTTAAAGGTAAATTCTCAGTAGTTCACCTTGTGAGCATGTGTACAAGTGTGTGCTTGTACACAGAGACAGAGACAGAGACAGAGACAGAGACAGAGACAGAGACAGAGACAGAGACAGAGACAGAGACAGAGACAGAGACAGAGACAGAGACAGAGACACAGACAGAGACACAGACAGAGACACAGACAGAGACACACCTAGCTACCTTGCACTGTATACACAAGTTCTGAAGAATGTATCCACATAATCATTCTTTCTAAATCATGAAACCATGAGCTCAACTAAACCAGAGCTTCCTGTATCTAATGAATTGCACAGGCCTTCACTGCCCACAGCAAATCATACATATGCAGTCCCCATGTTGTGGCATTGGGAAGAGTTCATAGTAAAATACCTATAGTTAAAATTATGCTAGGCCAGACTGGAAAGCTCAAACAACAGGCAGTGCTACCTGATGACCCCTAAACACATATTAGTAATAGCTGACTCTACTGTGCATAAAATAAACACATAACCTCACTGGACTGTGGCTCTAAGCAGGTATGACATGGTCAAAAACTACTTGCAAAGTTAAGGACATCTCATCTAGGTTAAAGAAGACTGATGTGAGTCGTGCTGTGATTTATTGTTCACAATGGAATGAATTTGAGGCCTCTCCTGTTGGACAATGGATCAGGATAAGATGGACTAATTGAATATCCTAGTTAATCCAGTTAGCAAAATCCTCCTTGTGCCTCGTGACCCCCTAAATATGTAAACAAAATTCTGACATTCATTTAGTAATGAAGGGCTGTGTTACAGCAAGGAGATTTGGTGTCTTCCATGCTTGAATAAGATGTGTAACCATCCAGAATGCTTTGCATCTTATGGTTCCACAGGCATACCATCCTTTCACGGTGACTTGTATGTTACTGTTTTTATTTCATATCTTCTCATCTTGGCAACTAATTGTTGAGCCATCTCTTTCTCCAAATTTGCTACAGCTTAAGTCTGCCATAAGTATTTCCATTTGTCCCTTTTCTTGGTTTCCATATTCCTTTGCTTTATAGAAATTTCCATAAAATGTCTGAAATATCTCTTGTACTTCCATAGGATCTGTGTATTTTTCTTGTCATAAGCTTCTACATTTGGCTGCAACTCCGTGTACTTTCTGTTGTCAAAGTTGTTACACTAAATGATTTTGTGCTATAGAGTTGCTATCAAAAATATTTAACAGCAGCCATTTTTAAACTTGGTCATATTGCTCCATTATTTTGCCATTATCAATTTGCATTTGCTGCTTTTCTTTTGAGATTCCTGTTCTGCAGTATTTAACTTTTTTCAACCCCTTCATATAATTTCTTACTACTTTTCCATACATCTTATTTCTGCCATGATTTGGACTCTCCTTTCATTTTATCCTGTCTGAATTACTTTCTGTTTTGCTAAGTAACTTTCAGCTCATACATCTACCTGTTCATTAAATTCTTCATTTTAACAGGTAAGTATGAAAGTAGCAGCCTCTTATCTTTTTGGTGTGTGATCTGATATAGTTAATGGATAAGTTGCAGTGCTTTCTGTGAAATACATATGCTGTTGTGAAATATTTTTATTGAATCTAGCCCAGTTATTGTGTCTTGGAAAGTAATATGCAAATATTTCAGCAATCTGTCCTCTTAATCAGAGGAGGTTAGAAAAAATTGGGAACAGTGAATGGAAAAGCAGTTTACTAGAGAGCAATGGGAGGGCATATGTATGGCTTCTAAGTGTACAGCTAAGTCCAGAAGGTTTAGGTTCAGTGCTTGGAAGTGTTTGCATAGGTAATTGTATACCCCAAGCAGACTTCAAAGAATTTTTCCTCGGGTAAATAGCAAATGTTGGAGGTAGGTGTGTCAGGGGAAAAAAGCGGTAACTGGGAACATAACATTTTGGGAATGTAATGAGTTAGCAGAGTTTAAAAATTCCTTACAGAGTACTGTCAGGAGTATTGGGTGAGCAAATGGCTGTAACTGAGGAAATAATTATTTTGAGCTGGGACACAGGATTTGAATTGCCTAGACATAGTTAGGCCTTTAATTCTGTTGGCTGCAAAAACAGCAATTGCTAGAAAATGGAATCTGTCTCTAAACCAACTACATTTGAATAAGTGAATATTTTAAGAGATAAAAGAACTGAAAGTGGGATCTTTAGAAAAAGGACATAGCAAATTGCATATAAATAAATGCAAATTGTGGGAGCAATACATGCAGAATAATATGGAGGATAAGTGAAATTTAAGGGAAGGCAGGAATTCAGCAATTCATATAATGTTGGACTGATGATAGTTGCTTTTACCTTGTTTCACAGTTTTGTCTGGAGCAGCTTTGTCTGCTGATAGGATTAATCTTTACTAATATAGGTATCTGCTGCTTTCTGATGGCAGACTTTGGGCATAAACTCTTTACTTTCTCAACTGTCCAATTCTGCTGTGGAGTACCAGAGTAGTTGTTTTTCCATAAAACTGATGTACTCTTTTCCTTCCAGTTTACTTGGTATAGCAAAAATCTCAGTTTTCTCTGTATTATATATCACCTAACGCTATCATTTTTGAAATGGCTCTCCTTGAGAAGCTAAATGTTTGTTCAGCATTTTCTTCTTTTCAGTCTGATTTCTGCAGTTTTAACAGTTCTTCTGAATAACTGCTTAATGTTTATTTTATTTTTTCAGCTTTTTTGTTTTTTAACTTTGTATATTCCTCCAGTATGTCAAGTTATTTTAAATACCCTGAGTGCATTTGATTTATTTTTTCCTCTAAATTTATGGGAACTATCTCCATTTCTAAAGTTGAAACATGAACAACATTTTTGCTGACCAACTGCAAGGTTTTCCCCAGCCAAAAAGTTATTCTCTTCTGGTTGACACTTGCATACCTTTTCTGAATAATTTCTTTGCTAGCATCTAGGTAGTGCAGTTTCTAGTGAATAACTAAATTTTACCCAAATTCACAATTTTGATTGTTTTTTAAACAATTCCCAGTTTTTACATTAGGGAAGCTGTAGTCAACAATGGTGCTCAGTCTGCGGTCATTTTGGAAGTCCATAACGTTAGTGGCTGAGTCAGTAGAGGGCAAAGTATGTTGGATGCTCCATAACAATGGGTTTTATGTTACATTTAGTACTAAGTCTACTAAGAGGCGATCTCTGCTTGACTTACAAAGCCATGTCTGACCCAGATGTGTTAGAAGTGCTACAGCTAAAGAAATCCCAATCCCTCCACACCACATGCTCCAGAGACCTCAACCTTATTACCACAATCAACAGAACGTGCTGGAGGAACAGATTCATAACCCAGAGACTGCCCATGCTCCGGTTTTGACTTCCCATACAAGCAGAGCACCTCACTGGCCCTCTTCAAGAGAAATCTTGATGAATGGATGGGAAATAAAAAGTTCACCCCGGGGATCACTCCAATGGCTCTACTTGATAGAGGCACTGGGAACTAACATCTGCTGGCACGATGCCAGGGCACTTCTATGGGCTAGGCTTGTAAAGACTCAGGGCCATGAGCCTAGTACACACCCATGAACATTTATGTAGTGTTGACTTTGAGCTATGAATTGATTAAACTTTGCAATGAATGATGCAGTGGTTATTTTGCTTCTACTTTTTGGGGAATGGTATTCCATTTGGAGTCTAGGGATGGCAGTACAGTGAGTAACTCTATCTGTTAAGGCATTTGATGGTAAGAAGTCTGTTTTGGTCAAATGATCGTAGATCTCTAAATGGATAATATTTTTGTACAGTCTTTGCCAGTGCTAAGCATTTAGCAGGTATATGGAGAATGGTATAGAAAAATTTTAGTTCTGTTTTGCCATACTTAGCCAGTCAAGGTTTTATGGAGTTGTATAATGATGTGATCTATAGGATCTATGGAGTTGTATAATGATGTGATCTACAAGATCCCTATCAGTTGATTGAATTTTCAGAAACTCGAAATTCATATGGTTGAGACCATATGATTAAGTTTTTGAAAACCTAAAGCTTTTGATTGGAGATTGCAGTACAGCAAGGATATGGAAATTTACCCTTTTCTTCACTGTACTCTGATCTTGGAGTTGGTATGTATAATTTCTGGGGGGTGTAAGGGGTCTTGCCCACGTGCATAAATGTAAAAAAAAAAAAAAAAAGGTAGATCTTTGTATATTGTAACAGTGGAAACTAGAATACAGGAGGTTACCTTTAGAAAAATAGCTGAAATTAAATTACTTTATAGCTAGGCCACACAAAGATGTTATCTTTCAGTTTCAGTGCAGCAGGAGAGACAATGTCTGTACTAGAGAAGTTTTCTGTATTGTCTTCAAATGTGGAGGAATGTAAATTGTTGTATGACTTTCACCATCTGCCAAAAGATCTGAGGTCTGTATTTTCACAGGTAGATGCTAAATACTGCCAGATTCCATCGGTGGGGGGGGGGGGGTTCACTTGGAATAGAGTCAGATGACAAGAAATGATGCCATTCTGTAAGTTATCCCAGCAGTAATATTTTTTGTTTTTAATTTAAGAAGTCTCTTAGAGAGAGAGAGAGCATTCTGTATTCTGTCTTAGGCTTGACAAGATCCATTCACCACACGTCTGCCTTGCTCTGAGTAAATAAGTCTAGGGAACAGTATAATTCTCTTGAATATAGTCAGGAATATAGCAACACTTAGTTTAGATATTTTTCTTTATTTGTTTGAGACTCTTGTAATGTTGTTTCTAAATATGTTCCATGATTTTGAACTCTGATGTCACTGTAAAAATATAGTGAGTATTTTCTTGTTCTTTTATTTATTATTAAATATTTTTAAACCATTCATTGTGTCTGATCTTTGTAGAGCTATTGAAGTTCTGAGAGTACTTGCATATTTATTTGGTGACACCGTGGGCCACTTCTAATAGCCTTGCTCTTGGTCAAACCACCACTTGTATTAATAGTAACATTACACCGTAAGATTGGACATCCTTTGTTAAGGGTCTTAAAGTAGCTGATAAGGGGCTCTGGTCTTAAAGTAGCTGATAAGGGGTTCTGATAGCAGTGATAACTACCTTATAGTCTGGGCAGAAGGGGGCATAACTAATAAGCCTGTGCCAGCCTTTCCTGTATGTGTATGTGTGTGTGTGTGTGTGTGTGTGTGTGTGTGTGTATGTGTGTGTCTGTATCAGCTATTTGGGCAGGGACACGAAGCACTGGTTGGACAGAGAGAGTGTTGCAGGACTTGGCTTGGAGCCCTGGCTAAGAGCTCAACACTATAGCTGTGCCAGTGGGGAGTCTTATTGAGGATCTGGAGAAAGGAGGAGAAACCAGTCTCGGACTGACTGTAGTCTCTGGGTGCTCTTAAGGGAAATTGCACTTGATGCAGTGAGCTGCATCTGGAAATACTGTGTGTGTACCTGTCATCCTCCCAATGTACGTCCCCCACTGGTGCTAGTGGTGAGGATCGAGGCTCCTTGATTATTGGCCCAGTGGTGGGGCGTCACATTAATTGGTTGGCAGTGGTGTGGATACTGAACTCCTGTAGCCTGTAAATAGAAGTCACTAAGCAAGGTGTTGGTTTTGTTCATAGGTTCATAGGTTTATACTAGGCTATCTGCACTAAGGCATTTATAAGCCTAGCCCAAATTTTTGTGACTTACGCCACCCCTTATATGAAAAAATACTGTGCCCATTAGTTTGTTGTGCCTCTGTCCAGCAGTGACACAGATATGATTCCCGGGGTAAACCTACGATCTCCCATCCACAGGTCTAGATTTCTCTTGAACAGAGTCAGCGAGGTGCTCTGCCTCACATGGACCGGGATTTTATTCCACAGCATAGGGAGTCTCTGAGTGATAAATCTATCCCTCCAGCACGTCCTATTTATATCCATGCTAAGGTTAAGTCGCTTGCTCTAGTGGTTTTGGTGGATTTGGATTTTTTGAGGTGGAGCATGTCCATTAATTCCGGGTTGGACATGGCCTTGTATGTCAGGCACATGTCACCTCTGAGCAGACGGTATGCGACTGAATAGAGCTGGAGTTTCTTCAATCTGGCAGCATATGACAGATTTTGGAGTCCCTTTATCCTTTTGGTGAGGAACTTTTGGGGTCTCTCCAATTGCTGCAGATGTCGGGTGAGATACATCCCGAATGGGGCATTGTACTCTATCATTGGTCTGATAAGTGAAGAGTACAGGGGAACAATGACCTCGCTAGATCTGGATGTGAATCCTTCATGATCAGGTGGGCAATGTAGAAGGTCTTTCTAACCACTTTAGCAATGTGAGTGTCAAAAGAAAGGCCACTGTCAACCTGAGTCCCCAGGTCCCTGATAACCTCTTCTGTGCTTAGTGGATTGCCACCTATATGGTAGCTTGGGGTTACCTTGTTTTTCCCGAAGGGTATGACTATACATTTTTGGCGTTTAACTTCAGGCCATGGCTCTGGCACCAGCTATCTGTTTCCGTGAGTCCCTTCTGAAGGATATCCGTGTCCGATGCACTTTCCACTATGGCGCCCAGTTTGCAGTCGTCTGCAAACTTTGTCAGCCAAAGTCCTCCCATGTTGGCCTGTACTTCTGAGAAGTAGATGCCAAACAATAGGGGCCAAGGACCGAGCCCTGTGGGACACCACTTGTGACCGGCTTGGAGTCTGACACAGCGCCAGCAACTCTAACCCTGTGGGTTCTGTCCTTAAGCCAGTTTGCAACCCATCTTGTGACATATGGGTTTACATTTAAGCTGGTAGTTTTTCTACAATACCCGAGTGGGGTATTGTGTCGAAGCTTGCAAGGTCAAGGTAGGCTGTATGGACTGCCTTTCCTCATCAATGGCCTTGGTGACTGTTTCAAGAAGTCGACCAAGTTCAAAAGGCATGATCTTCCCTTGACAAAGCCAAACTGGGTCGGGTCCAATGTCTGCAAGTCCCCTATATCTTTGTTTATGAGCTCCATTATGATCCTCTCCATAGCTTTGCAGACTAGACTTGTTAAGCTTATGGGGCGGTAATTACCAGGGTCCGTGAGGCGCCGCCTTTGTGGAGTGGGACCACAGTTGCCGTGACGCCACTCCTTGGGCACGTATCCTGTGGTAAGGCTGAGATTAAACAGCTGCCTTATGTGCGGGTTTAATTCCTCATTTAGCTCGTGTAGCACACAGCCGGGGACACCATCCAGTCCCATTGATGCTGTGTTTTTAGCTTTAGAGAGAGCAGCTTTCACCTGCGCATTTGAGATGTCCAGGAGGCTACACTCGGCTGGGATAGTTATCTCTCCTTTAGGGGAGAGGGGTGAAGTTTGCACTGAACCTGTCTGCCAGTATGTTGGCAATGTCTGTGGGTTCAGTGATTTTTGTATCATTTTGGACTAATTCTGAGCATATCTGGGAGTTTCCACCCAGGTTATGATTGTCCTTTGAATCCATGGCAATTTTTCTCTCAAAATTGGCCTTAGTTGATTTTATGAGTGCTCGTATTTTTTTACTAATAATGATCAGGGGTGACTTCCCTTTTATGGATTTTGTTCTATCATGTAATAGCTTTCTCCTCTTATTGTAAAGTTTGTTAGCTTAGTTAGTCAGGGAGAGCAGGCACGGATGTCAGCAGATGAGTATGGCAAGCTGACAAGGAGCCAGTTGGCTGAGATGTGCCAGGACAAAGGATTGGTGCATGCCAATCTGACTAAAGCAGAAATGATTGCAGCCTTAGTCACAGCTGCATCACAGACCAGGAAGACAGACAAACTGGCTGTAGGGATGTACAACTCTCAGAAAATGGACAGCTCAACTTTGCCTCAGAGGACTTAAAAATCCATCTGGTGTTAGAGACATGAACTGGAGGCAAACGTTTGGAAGTAGAATCAGCAGAAAGTCTGTGGTGTTTATTCTCAACCGACTGCCACAAAAAACTGTAGAACCACACAAGCACAGCACGAGACAGCAACTGCAGGGTACAATTCTTTATTCACAAAGGTTTAGTGCTTTCTTCCCACCAATAGGGACTTCCTCAGAACAATGAAAAATGACCCACCCAGCCTTTATATAACAAACCAAATCCTTAATTAATGAATTCATTAATTAACTATCAACAGTTAAAGTAACATACATAAATAAAAAACATATTTATTGTATACAAATAACACTACACTAAAAAACTTTAACCTAAAATATTATTCAATTTTAAAACACATGTGATTGCAGTAGTTTCATTTATGCCCGGATACTCAGTTGCGTTTAAACGCAACTGCCATTTAAGCTCACATATATCTAAATGAATATCTATAATTCTGCCGTGAGAGTCTGACAACCTGTTGAATAACCAAAAATTTGAATTTGTGGTCCTTATGTGTATTAATATGAATGCTTAAAGCATTGGTTACTTCTCTGACATTCTTCTTTGACATTCAACAGGTTATCAAAGATTCTCAGAGCGGAATTATAGATATTCATTTAGATATATGTGAGCTTAAAGGGCAGTTGCATTTAAATGCAACTGAGTATCCGGGCATAAATGAAACTACTGCAATCACGTGTTTTAAAATTGAATAATATTTTAGGTTAAAGTATTTTAGTGTAGTGTTATTTGTATACAATAAATATCATGCTTTTATATATGTATGTTACTTTAACTGCTAATTGATGGTTAATTAATGAATTAATTAAGGATATAAAGGCTGGGTGGGTCCTTTTTCATTGTTCCGAGGAAGTCCCTATTGGTGGGAAGAAAGCACTAAACCTTTGTAAATAAAGAATTGTACCCTGCAGTTGCTGTGTCGTGCTTTTGTGTAGTTAGACTGTGGTGTTTGGAGGCTGTAGAAGAGGGTAAACAGAAACAAATGGAATTAGAATCTGCAGAGAGACTGAGACGTCTTGAAGCTCAGGAAAATGAGATGCAGAGGCAGCATAAAAAAAAGATGCTGACTCTTCGACAGGGTCATGGAGATAATGGAGAAGGGAGTAACCAAACCCCAGAATCAACAAAGGGCAGTAAATTTCTTCTACAATTTACAGAAGTTGATAAATTTGATAGTTTTATTCATATGTTCTAAAGGGTATGTAAACAGTGTAATGCTGACCAAGGGCTTTGGGAGCTGTTCCTGACCCCCTTACTCCATGGTAAAGCTGTAACTGCTATTTCTAAATTGTCTGATACTGATTGCTTAAATTACAGTACTGTTAAAAATTGTTTATTAGAGTGTTTTAAGTTAACACCTTAAGCTTATAGGAAAAAGTTTCATGAGGATAGATGCAAGGCAGATGAAAGTGTCTGTGAATATATTTCTGAGTTAAGCACTTATTTTCTTAGGCTGGTGAATGGGTATCAGGTCACCACTTTTGAAGGGCTGGCAGACCTTTTGGTGAAAGAACAAGCCCTTAGCACTTTGCCTGAAGACATGAGAATCTGGTTGGCAGATAGGGAATGCAGTACCACGTATGAGTTGAGGAAAAAGGGAGAGATATACCTAGCAAGCGGGGCATCACTGCACAGGAAAGGGATACCCAATGCTGCTCGTGGGTCTAAGGGAACCCATGGTGGGCAACCTAAACTGCCCCATCAGAGTCCGCCAGTAGCAGGAGAAGCCACTAGTTCAGGTACATGGCCAGGATCAAGGATTAAATGTTATAAATGTAACCAGTGGGGCCATGTAGCATACAGATGTCCACTGAGGCAAGGTGGGGAACAAAAGGTGGGGGAGCCAGTAAGTGGGAATGACAGAATTCCAGCAGTAAGTTGTCTGTAGACAGCAAGGGTACCAAACTGCCACAAGTGGTTGTATCCTATCTTAGTAGATGGAAAACGGGCCACTACTAAGAGAGAGACAGCCTCTGACCCAACCATTGTGAAGCCTGCAATGGTTAAAGAGGAGCACTACTTGCTTGGGCAGTCTATTCCAGTCAGAACTTTAGGAGGGACCCCATTCCTGATATCTTTTGGCTAGGGTTCTCCTTGACTGGGAGGGTGAAAAAGGAAGCAAGCAAGTAGGTGTGTTTTAAGGTTATCCCTGCAGATGTCCTGATTTGTGAATGGTTTTGATAATGCAGTACCTTGTGTGCATGCAGTTGCACACAGCCAGGCTTGGAGACAAGCATGTAGGTCTGGTAGCCTTGGGGGGGGGGGGGGCAAACAGACCACAGACTTGAAGCCAGGACTGGTGTGTTGGTTACTTTTAGAGAGGGAGCTACCCTGTAGCAGTGAGACTGAAGGTGAGCCACAGCTGCTGGTGGGTACTGATGTTCCCTTGGACAGATTGACTGCAAGAGCAGAGGTGAGTAGTACTACCTAGGCTGACAGTGAGGCACCACTGTCGGAGGATACCCGACTTCCTGTGGAAGGGGAGCTATGAAGGTTTACAAAGAGAGAGTTGAGACAGTCTCAGCTCTTGGACCCTACATTACAGGGCTTGAGGGAGGTAGTCAGAGAGGTGCCTGATTCTCGAGAAAAGGAGAAATCTGTGTACTGGGACAAAGGATTAATTTATAGAGTGGACCCCTGAGGCAGGCCTAGAGGGTGAGAGAATACAGCAGTTGGTAGTGCCTAGAGCCTACTGGTTGGCACGTCTATCCATAGCCCATGACATTCCATTTGCAGGTCATATGGGCATAAAGCGTGCAACAAGATGTATTATGCAGAACTTTTATTGGCTTTGGATTTACAGAGATGTAAGAGGGTACTGCTGTGCCAAAAGGTAGGCAAGGCAGGAGACTAGGTGAAAGCTCCTTTGATGCCTATGCCTGTGATTTGAGGTGCCATTTCAGAGGGTAGCAATCGATATTGTGGGGCCTCTGAGTACCCCAAGTTCCACAGGGAAGAAATATATCCCAGTGGTAGTAGATTATGCTACCAGATACCCTGAGGTTGTGGCTCTGTCTTCAGTTGAGGCAGAAAAGGTGACAAATTCTTTGTTAGAGATTTTCAGCAGGTTAGGTTTCCCAAAAGAAATACTGACTGACAGAGGTGCCAATTTCATGTCAGACCTTCTGGCTTTTCTGTGGGAGCGCTGTGGGGTGAAGCACCTAAAGACCACCCCCTAACACTGCCAGACTAATGGTCTGGTAGAGAGGTTAAACTCTACACTAACGACTATGGTACAGGCATTTGCAGACCAGTTTAAGAGGGAGTGGGACAAATATTTTCCCCATCTGTTTGCTTACAGAGAGGTGCCCCAGGAATCCACAGGTGTTTTGTCCTTTGAGTTGCTGTATGGGCACAGGTTGAGGGGACCTCTAGATTTGATTTTGTGATGAGAGGGAGGGTGAGTGTGAATCCCACAAGGAGTCTGTTGTGGCATATGTCCAAAACGTCAGGACAAGGATCGGGGAACTCATGGGACTGGCCCAGTAGAAGATGGCAGAAGCCCAACAGCAGAAAAAGGTCTAGTATGACAGAAATGCTCGAACTAGAGTGTATGCTTTTGGGGCAGCAGTTTGTGGTTTTCACTCATGTGAGACACACAAGCTGCAGGCAGCTTGGGAGGGACTCTTCAAATTGGTAAGGAATGTCAGGAAGGTCAGTGATGTTAAATACATGGTAGAAATGCTAGGCAGGAGGCAGGGGCACAAGCTGCACCATGTTAACATGATGAAGCCTTACCATGAAACAGAGGCTGTTGTGCTAAGTATTTGCAGTGGATGGCAGGAGGGGTCTGGGGGGGGATCTGGTGACTGATCCCCTCAGCGAGTCTCGGACTGACACCTTAGTGAAAGGGGTAGCAGTGTCCCAGCAGCTATCCCCTACCCAGGTTTGAGAAATCCGAGCAGTGTTTCAGGAGTTTGGGAGCATGTTCACTGGGAAACCAGGGTGCACCCACCTGATGCAGCACCATGTGGATACAGGACACCAAAGGCCTATTAAGCAGGCCCCTTATAGGGTGCCTGAGAGATTCAAACAGACTCTGCAGGAGGAGATACAGGAAATGTTGGAACTAGGGGTAATCCATGAGTCCAGCAGTCCCTGTGCCTCCCCAGTGGTGCTGGTACCAAAGAAGGATAGCAGCACCAGGTTCTGTGTGGACTACAGGAAACTAAATAGTCACACAGTCAGATGCTTACCTCATGTTTAGGACAGATGAAGCCCTAGAGCAGCTGGGTGGGGCTAAGTATCTTACCACTATTGATCTTACAAAGGGTTACTGGCAGGTGCCCTCGACTCCCAACAGTAGAGAGAGGTCAGCCTTTGTGACTTCTTTCAGCTTGTATGAGTTCACGAAGATACCCTTTGGGATGAAAAATGCCCCAGCAACTTTCCAGAGGCTGGTAGATTGCATCCTAGCAGGAACAGGAGATTTTGCCTTTGCTTACTGGATAATATTGCCATCTACAGCCATTCCCGGCAAGAGCACCTTCAGCATGTCAGGGAGGTGCTGAGCAGACTACAAAGGGCAGAGCTCAGCATTAAGCCCAGTAAATATCAAGTGGTATGACAGAGGTCTCCTACCTGGGACATAGAGTGGGAAGTGGTAAGATCAGACCAAAACCTGCCAAAGTGGAAGCCATTCAGGCATTGCCTGCTTCTGTTACCAAAACGCAGGTGAGGGCATTCTTAGGGACAGCAGGGTACTACAGAATACTTGTCCCCATTATTGTATTACAGCTGCTCCCTTCACAGGCTTGACAAGGAAAATCAAGACCAATAAGGTAGTGTGGACCCCAGCATGTGAGCAGGCATTCCAGAACATTAAAGGAGCTTTGGGAGGACCCCCTTTATTAGCCAGCTCAGATTGCAGCAAAGAATTTGTTGTGCAGGTGGATGCTTCAAACCATGGGGTGGGGGCTGTGCTGTGCCAGGCTTCCTCTGAGGGAGAAGAGCACCCAGTGGTATATCTCAGCCGTAGACTCCAACCAGGGAAGAATGCTATGCAGCTGTAGTAAAGGAATGTCCAGCCATAGTGTGGGTACTGCAGAAACTTCACCTTATCTGTATGGAAGGAAATTCATTGTAGTTACAGACCACAATCCCTTAACATGGCTACATTGAGCCAGCCAGCAAAATGCCAAATTACTGAGGTGGAGCCTAGGGTTGCAGGCATATGATGTGACAGTGCAGCACTGCAATGGGGTTAGGAATGCCAACGCACATGGGCTGCCAGTACAGGGAATGGGACAAGGTATTCTCAGGTAGGTTCATCCCTCTCAAGCAGTCTTTCTCAAGGATCACTCGAAAAACTAGCTTGAGTCTTTGAGGGGGGGAAGAAATGTCACAAAAGGAGATACTGCCAGCCCAGCTATCTGGACTTTTGTAAATAATTATATGTCATTTGTGAATATCAACATGATTTATATAAGATTTTTGTATTACAAATGTATTAGAACTGTATGTCATATAAGATGGTTTGTACAGACGTCCAATCTTACAGCAGTAATATTGAAGATATTAATTTAAGAAGTCTGTTAGAGAGAGACCGCATTCTGTATTCTGTCTTGGACACAACAAGATTTATTCACCACACATCTGAATTGCTCTGAGTAAGTCTAAGGAACAGCATAATTCTCTTCGATATAGTCAGGAATATAGCAACACTTGGTTTAGATATTTTTTCTTTATTTGAGACTGTCCTGCAATGTTGTTTTAAATATTTCCTGTGATTTTGAACTCTGATGTCACTGTAAAAATGCACTTGAGTATTTTCTTGTTCTTTTATTTATTATTAAATATATTTAAACCTTTCATTATGACTGATCTTTGTAGAGCTATTTAAATTCTGAGTACTTGCATATTTATTTGACACTGTGGGCGACTCCTAATATCCTTGCTCTTGGTCAAATGACCATTTGTATTAATAGTAATATTACACAGTAAGATTGGACACCCTTTATTAAGAGCCTTAAAGTAACTGATAAGGGGTTCTTGTGGCAGTGATAACTACCTTATAGTCTGGGCAGAAGGGGGTATAGCTAATAAACCTGTGCCAGCCTTTCCATGTGTGCCTGTGTGTCTGTGTAAAACAAATCCTCCAAGAGTGTGTGCATCAGCTACTTGGGCAGGGACATGAAGCACTGGTTGGACAGAGTGTTGGAGGTCTTGGTTTGTCCACTCAGCTGAGATCTCAGCTCTGTAGCTGTGCCAGTGGGGAGTCTTATTGGGGATCTGGAGAAAGAGGGAGAAACCAGCCCCGGACTGACTGTGTGCTGTTAAGGGAAATTGCACTTGATGCAGCGAGCTGCATCTGGAAATACTGTGTGTACCTGTCATCCTCCTAATGTACATCCCCCACTGGTGGTAGTGGTGAGGATCGAGGCTCCTTGATTACTGGTCCAGTGGTGAGGCATTACGATCATCATCACAGTTTCCTGACTTTTGGGAACACAACTGGTTATCTTTCATTTTTGAGGTGCCACATGAGTACATTATGCATCCTGTGAGGAACAGTTAGTTCATCATGCATCCAGTGATGCATAGTTAGTCATTTGTTGTGGTTGGAGTATGACTTTGGAGTATCATTTATTTTAGGGGATGCTTCCTTGATCATCTGTTGTGGTTATGATATGGCATTAACATCCTGTGTGGCATATGCCGTTAGTTGTCCATCAGAGCTACTGTATGGCTTTGGCATCCTCTTTAGGGTATGCTATTGGTTACTATTAGTTCTCCAACATGGTTAGGATATGGTCTTTATCATCTTTCTTGGGGGTGTGGCTTTAGTCATTCATCATGGTTAGGGTATGACCTTTGTCATCTTGTGTTATGACACTGGACATTTGGATGTCTTTTAAAACTATTACTTTGCCAGTTGGTGCTTGACCTACAGGAAGTTTGGCAGTTTGAATTTTGTGTGCATGCCTTCTGCACATATCATCTTCTGCATCAGCTGTCTACATTAGAGGCCCTGATCTTGAAACATTTTGTCCTGGTTACAGTTCATCAGTTCTAGAATCTCATGTGCGATACATGTTGAAGAATCATTTGTTCTGAAATGGCTTCTGTTGTACTTCACTCTTGTTGACTACTTTTGTTATATCTAAGCAGAACCTTTCAGTTCTGACTTAGGAATATTATTTCTAGTATTCTGTTTATGGCCGTATGTGCTGCATTAAGAATATTGTTTCTAGTATTCTGTTTATGGCTGTATGTGCTGCATTCTGATATAAAAAAAGACTATTGTCTTACTCAGTAAAATACATAGAATCAGGATTGACCGCTTAAGTGGCTTTGTTTAAATGTTTCCCCAAATCTTTTACATACGTTTTCCATCATCCAGGCACAAGTAGTTAGCTAAAACATTTAATGTCATTTTGCTTTTTGAACATTTTGAATTCTTCATATATGACCCATGGTCCAGTATCACTGTAGACCTTTAAGGTAAATAAATACTACTTACAAATGTTGCTCGTAACAGTCCAATAATGTGTGGATTATGTACAAAGTATCTATTGCCATTTAGAATTTGCATCAGCAAGTACAAACACTTGAGGACTCGCATGGTCCTGCAGTCAGAGGAAATGTTACCAAGGTATTAACAGCGATTTTCTGGGGTGTTTGTAATGGCGCATGTACTGAATACCAAATGAATGAAAAGGTTCTTAATAAATCTTCACTTTATTTCCTACCTAGTCATTGTGCTTATGCTAGCTTATGAACATTTTCAATTAATCAGTCAACTAATAAAGAAAATGTCCCCTGATGTACAGCTTTTTTTTTCTTTTAAGTGGTGTTCAATTAATTATTTCAACTATCCTTTGATAACACAGTTCTTACCATCATATACCACTCTAGGTAATTTCAGGTTTCTCTTAGGATGGGAGATGTTTGTTTTGTTTGTTTAATGATTGGGAAATATTACACATTTGGTGGACCCATGTTCCTTGAGTGAACTGCTTTGTCATATAGGCGAATAGGATAATGAGATTATATCCCCCAACTACAATATAATAAGACTTGACCAGCAAGGCAGGAAAGGTGGTGGAGTAGCCATCCTTTACAAATGCACTCTACAAGTATCCACTATCTGTATCCCACAAAGCCTGATAACTAGCAACTCTGAAGCACTCATAATAAATGTCCAGCTTAACAAAGTCAAAGCTATCAACATAGGATGTATCTACATTCCCCCAGGTGACAACATAGTGACCTTTAGAAAGTACCCTCCAATAGCTATCCACTACCCACCCCCAAGAAGCTATTATTCTAGGAGACTTCAATATCGATTGGAAAACCTGTTCATCAAACTTCCCCACCACCCACATTAACTTAAATGGCTTCTCCCAAATTATAACTTCCCCTACCAGAATCAATAAGCCCAACAATAAAGAAAGCATCCTAGATTAGATACTAATAAACAACAAACCCCAATTATATAAATCAGGCACCCTACCGGAGGACATGAGTGTCCACTTCCTAACCTATATAATCAGAAAAAGGAATGACATGCCTCAGCAAAATACCCTTAAAACCATTAGAAACAAAAAAAAACTTTAACCTTACTAAATTCCAGACCGAAGTCATGCAATTGGTCCAAACTAAAGCTACTTCCCCTTGACAAAGCAGTCTCACACTTCAATGTTAAATTCCTAGCCATCTTAGACAGGCATGCTCCCAAAAGAAATATCAGAACCAAAAGCAAAATAGCTCCATGGCTAACCAAAGGTACTAAACAAAAGCTAACTGCAAGGGATGCAGCATGGACCTCCTGGAGATCTACCAAATCCTGTCAAGACCACATTAGATACAAACAATTGAGAAATGGGGCAAAAAAATCCACTGCTAGACAAACAAACCTACTATTTCAACTTACAGAAAAAGCACAAAAATCAACCACAAAAATTATGGTCATGCCTTAATAAACTGCTCCATCCAGGTAAATCCACAACCCCCACCCCTTCAACTACCTTATATCTACCCCCTAAAAGTGTAGCAGAGGCCTTCAGTACTTTCTTTACAGAAACAGTTCGGTCCCTAGCTAATAACCTACCTCCCAACTCTTCAAACACCACCTCACCCACTCTTGATAATTTACTTCCATTCAAATTTGATCCAATCCCCACAGACTATATTAAATCCCTACTTAAGAAACTCAAACCCACCACCCTTGCAGCAGACTTGCTCCCTGCAGAATTTGTACAAAACGCCGCTAATGAAATAGCATACCCTATCTCCATCTTAATCAGTCATACTGTCCGCGAATCCTATGTCCCCTCCATCTGGAAAATCTCCCACATTATTCCACTTCACTGGACTCTCAAACTATAGCCCTATAGCCATCCTATCTCCCTTAGCCAAAATAATGGAAAAATGTATACATAAGCAAATTTTGACTCCTCTTATCCAGAACAATCTCCTAGCCCCATCCCAGCACAGATTTAGACCTGCCCATAGTACCACAACAGCACTTCTCTCCTTCTCCCACACAATAAATAAAAACCATAATCACAACATCCTCTCCTCTGCCCTCTTTCTCGACCATATCCAAAGCAGTTGATATGGTGAATCACTGCCTACTCCTAGACGCACTAAAATCATTCAGCCTAAACAACCTAGTAATCAACTGGTTCCACACTTACTTGCAAGGCAGACAACAAGCAGTATTATGGAAAGACCATCTATCCCCTTCTACCAATCACCCTTGGTGTCCCCCAAGGATCCATATTACGCCCCCTCCTTTTCTCCATATTCATCAATGACCTACCCAAAGTCATCCCAGAGGCAACCTGTATTCAGTATGCATATGACTCTACCCTTATCTCTTCTGCCACCCCCTCAGAACTACAATCCCTATCCCAAATCACCTTCAACAAAGTAGAGGAATGGCTCAATAATCGCTGTCTCCTATTGAATCCAAACAAAACCAAACTACTACTTTTTCTCCCCCACCCGTAAATTCACATCACCAAATATTACAATCTCATCCAACAGTGGCACCACAATCTCTCCAGAACCATCCACAAATCTTCTTGGTGTAATAATAGATAATAACCTAACGTTTGACACTCCTATAGACAAAACCATTAACACAGTTAACAAAAACCTAGGCTTCTTGTATAGGATTAAACCATTCCTAACTCCACCTGCCAGAACAGCCATAGCTCGAACACATCTCCTATTGACCCTTCTCTATGCCTCACCCATCTTCATAAACCTACGGAAATCAAACCTAAACAAATGAGCTAGCTGCTATAACAATATAGCTAGATTTGCCACAGCCACAGCCTACAGAACCCATCACTGTCTAAATCTTCAAACACTAGACTGGCTAGAACTACCCAATCAACTCCAGTACAACCAACTCATAGTTATTCATAAAATCCTCTACCAACCTAACAGTACACCCATTCTGACAAATATTATCACCCCCTACAGCAACCTAGCATCCCTCCGCTCATCCAACAAAACGCAAGTGCAATCTGCCAAAGCCAACAACTCAGCCGGAGAATCATTATTCTCCAACTCAGCTGGCAAAAAATGGAACGTGCTCCCCCCAGATCATAACACTATAGCCTCCTTACCCCAATTCAAAATATCCCTAAAGAATCAGCTAAACAAGCATTGGCTATGTCCATGTCTAAACCCAGACTAACCCAATATACATACAACTCTAGTAGGTAAATTATGCAATATAAACAACTTCCTTATCCTATATGAATAAACTTTCTAAACCAAACCCACCCAGACTATTTATACTACTCAACAACCTTTAGAACAATATTAACTAAATCTAACCTAACTTGCTATCCTAACCATTCTCATGCTTTGTTTTTAACTCTTCTATAGCAACCTGTTATCCTAGCCATTCCAAGAACATGTTTTTAACCCTTCTACATCTAATTTCCAATAACTCCCCTTCTTAACTAACCACCTTTTTTCTCCTGGTTGTCATTCATGACATCAATCTAGGTATCATGCCATTCTGTACACTCACATCCTGTGCAATAATTTCTGTACATATTTCATACTATAAACCTAAAAAGATAACCATGTATATATAATCACCTTTTTAAAATTTTACATTTTTTTTTCAATGTAGCCATGAATATTGATTGTCATGTTTTGTACATGTGGAGCTTTTCTCCCCGGGCCTCCGCTGAAAATGGACATGTATCCAGTCGGACTCTCCGGTTAACAAATATAAAATAAATAAAATAAATCATATTGGCAGTGTGGCGGCCCATTGGCATTACCATGCAGCTTTGTCTCTAACATTCTGTGTTGTAACTAGAATGTACTCTTTTTTTGTAACTAGAATGTACTCTTAGTAACAGTGCTGTGGTCATCCATTATGCCCTATTGTTGATTAAAAATTACCGCTTAGGGATGAGTGTTTGCCAGTGTAATTTTCTTTCCATACAAGTAAATGGTGAAACAGTATTACTCCTCAGACTTGGCTAAGGGTTTCATTGTCATTTAAGGCCAAATTTAACTTTGCTTTTGGTTGTATTCATGAAAAAAATGCTATGTTTTTTCCCCATTTTGGAGCCTGTGTTGTAGAACAGTGTCAGTTCCGTAAGAGGTCAACAGGCACAGTAAGGATTAACATGTTTACACAGTTTAGTAGGTGAAATCAGTATTTTGGTGTCATAAAGGCCCATTCATGGCTGTTGGCCTGAGAAAGACCCCTTCAGTCAGTGGATGAGCTGTCAAGATATATGGTGGATGTCTGCAGTACTAGTTTACTAGTCTGAGGTACTAGTACGGTTTTGACACGCGAGACCTAGATATCTTTATCATCTTGTTAGGTGACTTGCATTGCCCTTAATCAGCCCTTCTTTTTCACTTATCGCAGTTAGGAAATTCTGTCAGAAGAAAATGTGGGTTTTTTTTTTTTTGCTCTATTTTCTATAGCCTGTGTAAGGTTTTCAGTAGGATATTTGTGGCCTTGATCATGTTAACTATGTTATGACCTTGTTGAAAGAGTCGCTGTTCAAAGAACCAAGTGTGGTCATTTTCTGCAGCCCATACATTTTAAGGTCAACAGCCCCAAATTACTTACCAAGTGACTGTTTATTTAAAACATTCAGCTGTACTGGCTTACATGTGATGATATGCTGGTGATTCTCTCTTGTATTAAACAAGATTATGGTAACCAGATGTACTGCACCAGTGGAAATAACCTCCAAGGAATAAAGAGAAGAACCAAACTGATGAGAGCCTTTACTAGTCAATAGGATGAAAGTACTAAAAGTGGTGTGTAGTTCTGTGTTAAATATTTTTAAACATTTTTATACAGTCTTTTGCTTCTCTTTACTCCTTTGAGTTTATTTCCACTGGTGCAGTAAATTTGGTTACTAGCTTCTGATAGTGTACAGCTGCCATTTTTTTGTGTATGACTGTATGGTAGTTAATTACAGAGAATTAAAGCCTTTTGAGCTGATAATGATACTCTTGTAGCCATGGGTTTAATTCCTTCATGTTCCATTTAACCAATGTATGGTGACAAGCAAATGACTTAACTGGGTCACCCTGTAAAAAGAGGCACGTGGAGTGAGTGGGCTTGCTCATTTTACAAAATACGTAAGTAAATGATTTAATACATGTCTGTGATGGGCCTAGTCTATTGTAACTGTAAAGCTTTTTTTACTCCACAGGCAAATAATTGCTTTACTGGAAATATATGATGGTCTTCTTTAGCATAGCTGGTAACATTTCTTTACTTAATCCAGAGAATGGGCGAAGGCTTCCATGTTAGTTTTGGTATAATGGCAATCCTCTTTTGTCAGTGTTCTTGCTTATGACTGCAGTTGGACAAGGGCTCAAACATGTATGCTTATCTCTGCTCACTGACACCCGACCACTGGGTGAGCATGATGGTAGCAGCTGATTGTCTAGCTCTGTAAGACTTAATTGTTTCTTGCTCGTTTTCTAGGTCCCCAAGACTTCGGATTGTCTGTTGTTGCATGCACCTTCATTTATTTGCCTTATGGACTTCCTGAAACATATTTTGTTTCCTACAACACCACGAACTGAAGTTATATAGCAACAACAACCAAAAAGAAAAATACCAGTGAGAAACAGCTCAACTTTCAAGAATTTAATAGACAAAAAACTATCTCACTTCTCTTAGCGCCTCGGCCAACAGCCTTTACAGAGTAGAAAAAACAAGAAACACATTTAGAGTAATATATATAGTAAAAAACCAATTAATACATTTGAACAATCAATTAATTATTCAATTATGAAATTTAAAACTTTAAAGTTACACTAGTCATATAAAACTGTGCCAATTACATTCCTTATTGAGTCCATAAGGACTTAAAGTGTTATATTTCATAATCAATACAGACTCCTTTTGTCTTAACACATTTTTTTGAAGAGTAACATTATTAAAATGTAATGGTACATGTTCTAAAATAGAAACTTTCATACATTCTAAATTGCCATCATGTTCATTATTAAAATGTTCTGCAATGGGGCTATTCATCTTTTTATTCCTCACATCTCTTACATGTTCCTTTATTCTCTGAGATAAAGTACGTTTAGTTTCACCAATATAATATTTCTTACATGAGCAAAAAATAACATAAATAACCCCTGTACTAAGACAGGAGTATTTTGCTCTATTTAAGAATTTTTTTCCATTAATTTCTCTTATTTCCTCATTTATAAAAGGACATATAGAGCACTTATTACATGGAAAAGTACCTACTTCATTAATGTTGCCCCAGCTTATGCCAACTTATTTATGGGTCTTTTTGAAAATAGGTACATTTATAATCACCCTTTTTTCAGAAAACATGTCATTGGTTACTATAGATTTATTGACGATTTAATTTTTATATGTGATGGGGGGTATGATTCATCTACTACATTCATTAATGACTTGAATAGTAATGAATTTGGTATTAAATTTGATGATACTTGTATAGGAAATAAAATTAATTTTTTGGATATTTCACTTACGGGATGTAATGGTAAGAAAATCATTACAAGTATACATAGAAAATTTGATAAGATGAATTGGAAAATGTGTGGTACTAGTTGTCATCCGATACACACATTAAAAGCTATTCCTTATGGAGAATTTATTAGAATAAAAAGATTGAGCAGTGATGCCTCTCTAGCAGCTAATGAAGCTTTGAAAGCAGCTAATTTGTTTATTGATAGAGGCTATAACAAATCAAATGTTATGAATAGTTATAATGAAGTATTTGGTAATAAAAAATTTAAAAATAAATATAATTTTGTGCAGTATAATAATAATGTACAGAATGTAGATAAATTATTTTTTGTAACCAAATATACAAATTTTTCTCCTATGATTAATGATATAATAAAAGAATATTGGGATTTTGTTAAGAAAGAAATCATTTCATTGAAGAATGTAGAATTGGTGATATCATACAAGAGAGGTAGAAATATACAGGATTTCCTGGTTCATAGTGTATATAGGGAAAAACAAAACCTCATATTAACTAACATTAATGAAGTAGGTACTTTTCCATGTAATAAGTGCTCTATATGTCCTTTTATAAATGAGGAAATAAGAGAAATTAATGGAAAAAAATTCTTAAATAGAGCAAAATACTCCTGTCTTAGTACAGGGGTTATTTATGTTATTTTTTGCTCATGTAAGAAATATTATATTGGTGAAACTAAACGTACTTTATCTCAGAGAATAAAGGAACATGTAAGAGATGTGAGGAATAAAAAGATGAATAGCCCCATTGCAGAACATTTTAATAATGAACATGATGGCAATTTAGAATGTATGAAAGTTTCTATTTTAGAACATGTACCATTACATTTTAATAATGTTACTCTTCAAAAAAATGTGTTAAGACAAAAGGAGTCTGTATTGATTATGAAATATAACACTTTAAGTCCTTATGGACTCAATAAGGAATGTAATTGGCACAGTTTTATATGACTAGTGTAACTTTAAAGTTTTAAATTTCATAATTGAATAATTAATTGATTGTTCAAATGTATTAATTGGTTTTTTACTATATATATTACTCTAAATGTGTTTCTTGTTTTTTCTACTCTGTAAAGGCTGTTGGCCGAGGCGCTAAGAGAAGTGAGATAGTTTTTTGTCTATTAAATTCTTGAAAGTTGAGCTGTTTCTCACTGGTATTTTTCTTTTTGGTTGTTGTTGCTATATTTTGTTTCCTTTCTGCTACTTTGTTTTCCTCAACTGAAGTGCATGGTTGACTTCTGTTTGAATGCTAGATGCAGCTGAGAAGTGCGTGGTTGACTTCTGTTTCAATGCTAGATGCAGCTGATTGTGAAATGAAATACTGGGAATACTGATGTACAGTTTTTAAAAATTAAATTCTGTGTAATGAGCACAATTCCAAGAATTAAATATTTTTTTTATTGTTAAATGTACTTTGTAGTCATTATATTAATTCTATTACAACTTTCTAGTAACATCTTTTTGCAAGTGAAATTAAAATAGATTTTAAGTACAGAACAATCTGAAAAGGATAAGGAAACTGATAGTGTTGTAAGGAACTGTCTGAGTTAAGAGGAATGTGTGTTCTGGCCTTAATTGCCAAATTCATTGAAAATCCTGTGTTTTTTCCTGTAGTACTAGCCTATGCTAACAAGAAGCCGCGGTGGTACACCGGTAGCATTGTTGCCTCACAGCAAGAGGTTCTCCTGTTCGATTCTCGGCTAGAGTGCCTTCTGTGTGGAGTCTGCATGTCCTCCCTGCGGTCGAGTGGCCTCCGAAAGACATGCGTGAATGGGCGTGCCTTTGCTGAAGGTTAGGCGTCGGGCTGGCAGCTCGGCACCATAAAAATCTACTGCCAATCATTAGCGGACCGGAGTTCCGCTGTGGCAACCCCTAACCGGGAAAGCTGAAAAGACAAACAAACAAACTAGCTTATGCTAACAAGATTTGTTCTCTACCTGTTTTGTCTGCCACAAATGATGTTATTGTGATCAGGGTGACTTTTGTTGGTTTCTTTGAAGCTAATTGGTAACTGGAAGCACAAAACGTATTTGGTTCAGCTTGACTGCTTGCTAGTCTAGTTTAATTTTCTTTCCCCCTTTGTTTAGATGGGATGTGCCTTAATTTTGATGGCATCTTAGAATCTGCTGCCTGTCAGGCTTGGATTTGTCTGCATTTACCTTATGTATCCTGAGCTAGTTGTTAAAGTTGGATTTTCTGTCTGTGAGCCCCTTTTGGAGTTTGTTATAGCCTCATTTCTAACACCGTTGAGCTGATGGTTGTTTTTTGCCTGCTAGACTGTCTGAGTTTGTTTGCTTTGTTTCCACATCTGATATATCCACAAAACTTCTTTCACCTGCTTGCCTTTACCTTGTGTCCATAATTTCATCAGGCAGCTTCCCCACCCTGCACCACCTTAGTAATGTCTGCTAACCCTAAACCTATTCCTACACCTTACCTTAGAAAATCCTTTTCATAAGTACATCACTAAAGAAGACAGATTGGACATTTACAGGGACACACTCGGACTAAATCTATCACCTAACCTAACCGTAACTTGCAAATAGTTGTACTTGCACACATTAAACATCTAAAACACCCCCCCCACTTAACTCTAACCAGAAAACACACAATCCCCTAATTTAAACTCTCCTGCTTTTGCAAAAAAGCATGTTTGGTAACCTATACTTTTGGCAGCATATTAATTTATTACATTATTTACTGGGATAGTTCTGCTGGGCAAACAGATGCCCTTTTTCAGTGGAGGCCCAGGAGAAAAGCTCCACAGTAGTTAAAACTTAGACAGATGACACACAGGTATTTAAAACAATATGTTACAGTGACATATGCACATACAATCTTTAGTAAAAAAAAAAAAAAAAAGAAAATATATATATTGTTATTTACAAGATTGATATTTAGACATATAATATGCAGTATGTTTTCCAAGACATATTAAGAGTTGTGGCAGTTAGAGATGAAAAGGAAAGTTGGGTAGACTCTGATAAGCGAAGAAGAAGATAAAGTAAAGGACATGAATGAGTTTGACTAAAATGTTTGAGTTGTAGGAAAAAAAGTTTGAGTTGTACGAAGTTGTAAGCAGAATTAGGGAAATGAGTGAGCAACACTACAGCCTCCCCTTTATTGAATCTTTGATTGTTTCGATAAATGTAAAGTGTAAGGAACCAATGTAAAATATATAATGTATGTGTAATATTTATGTGTGTGTGTGTGTGTGTGTATGTATATATATATATATATATATATATATATATATATATATGTGTATATATATGTATGTACACACGTACACACACACACACACAATCTGTTATAGACTGAGTAAATAGTATTTCGTTAGATCTGTCTTACATGTAAACGTAGCATTCCTTAATGTTTTTTACTGTTGCTGTTTATTGAACAGTAAGATTGCCAATGGCAACTGATGTCAAAGTGTTTTAACATATGTAAAGTTGTGGGATTGGGTATTAATCCTGAAAGTTTCACTTGTAACTATAGTTTCAACACTGGTGTGTGTGTGTGTGTGTGTGTGTGTGTGTGTGTGTGTGTGTGTGTGTGTGTGTGTGTGTGCGCGCATGCCTGCATGCCTGCTCGAATGCATGTATGTGTGTCTGCATGTGTGCGGGTTAGGGTTAGAGTTTGGGCCAGAAAAAGAGATAGCTGTGTGTAGTGTGTGTGTTTTTGCTTGTCTGTCTTGCTTAGTGGTACTGTTAGGGTACCAAGGACCCTTTCTCTAAAGTGAAGGGTTGCGGTTATGGGATATAGCCCCTCCCCTACACCGCCTTACTTATACATGATAATCCTACACATTAAGGTACTAATCATCCTTTTCCTAACACTACTACTGTGCAGACAAATTATATCTGGAAGTTAGTGGTCTTTGTTTTACTTATCAGAAAAGGGAATTGCTTTCCTTTTTCAGTCAGTTTAGTAAATTGTAGCTGTAGTACTACAATGAAAGGTAAGTTCAATGTAAATTTTCAATGGCTCATGCTTTGTTTTAATGATTCTTTATTTACAATATACTCTTTTTATCTGTTTTCATTCCTTTGGTTGAATGTTTTTTGTTGACCAGGAAAAAAAGCTGGTATGTGTATTTGAAAATCAGCTGGTCGTACATACCTGCTTTTTAAATCTATGTGAGCCTGCAGCACAGTGGAGATGAGGGAATTTGCCCTTTCCCCACTATAGTGCGATGTCAGAGTTGATATACATGATTAACAGGGGTTGAGGACAGGCTCTGGCTGACTAAGTTTGCAGATGACTGTAAGCTAGGAGCAGTCATTGCATCCTCAGATGACTTGGCCATCCTGCAGGAACATTTGTCGTAAGTAAATAACTGGTGCTAAAATCATGGACTGAAGCTAAATGCCAGAAATGCAGTATTGTATCCTTTGGGAGGCTATCTACTCAAGGGAACTACTACATTAACCATAGGCCCTTAAGAGCTGACAAAGATGTTCAGAATTTGGGAACTTATGTGGGCAGTGACCTAATTTTTGACCGTTTATTGTTGTAAGAAAGTCCTTCTATAATGCGCAATGTATAAATGAAGGGATTGTGTCTAGGTCTAGGGATGTCATTGCCCCCCTTTACTCAGCCCTCATTAGGTCAGTCATTGCATATAATGCCTTCTTTGACATGTATCTGTCCTGACACATGCAACATCTGGAGTGCTCACAGAGGTACCTTACTAAAAGGCTACAAGGCCTAAAGAACATGTCATGCATGAACCAATTTAAAGCCCTGTCTCTATGCTCTGTATCCTACAGACTAAGAGGTGACCTTACTGATGGATTTACTGCACATCAGCAAGCCAAATGGCATCAGAATCCCTCTGTCAAGGGATCTAAACCTCTTCTGCAACATCAACAGAATGGTTTGGAGGGACAGGTATATCTCTGAGGATACCACTGCAGTGGAACAGACTCCCAATCTGCGTAAAACAGAGTTCATTTCTGTCCATTTTCAAATGCAACTTAGATCTGTGAATTGGAAATAGAAAATTTACTCCAGGAATGCTCCCTCCACTACTTCTAAATGCCTTATTCCATTCATTGGCCCCTCAAATTATGTATGGTATGAGCCCCGCTATTTTCATTAGGGGTATTATTGATCATGAGATGGGTAAGGCCAATCCATAACTAAATGGGATAGGTTATTTTGAGCACAAAAAGGGAAACTGGCTAGACTTAAAATGGGCGGCAAGGGCAGCTAGTCTAGCACTTGCCTGTGAAATGTGTAGCCTGGTGATAGAGTAAGTGTGCTAGGTCACTTGCCGTTCGATGTTCAATATTTTGTTTTTATGGCACACAACTCTGTATAGATACTGATTTATTTATTTATTTATTTATTTATATATATATATATATATATATATATATATATATATATATATATATATATATATTACATACAGTGGATATAAAAAGTGTGCACACCCCTGTTAAAATGCCAGGTTTTTGTGATATAAAAAATGAGACTACAATAAATCATTTCAAAACTTTTCCCACCTTTAATGTGACCTATAACCTGTACAATTCAATTGAAAAACAAATCTGTTAGGGGAAAAAATATAAAAAATAAAAAATGTACAGTAAGCTGGTTGCACAAGTGTGCACACCCTTAAACTAATACTTTGTTGAAGTACTTTTTGATTTTGATTTAATTACAACATTCAATCTTCTTGGGTTGGAGTTTATCAGCATGGCACATCTTGACTTGGCAATATTTGCCCACTCTTCCTCACAAAAGTGCTCCACATCTGTCAGATTGTGAGAGCATCTCTTGTGCACAGCCCTCTTCAGGTCACCCCACAGATTTTCTATTGGATTTGGGTCTGGGCTGTGGCTGGGCTATTCCAAAACTTTAATTTTCTTCTGGTGAAGCTATTCTTTTGTTGATTTGGATGCATGTTTGGGGTCATTGCCATGTTGAAAGGTGAAATTCCTCTTCATCTTCATCTTTCTAACGGATGCCTTAAGGTTTTGGGCCAAAAGTGACTGGTATTTGGAACTGTTCATAATTCCCTCCACCTTGACTAAAGCCCCAGTTCCAGCTGAAGAAAAGCAACTCCAAACCATGATACTGCCATCACCATGCTTCACCGTGGGGATGATGTTCTTTTGGTGATGAGAAGTGTTGTTTTTGCACCAAACGTACCTTTTGGAATTGTGGCCAAAAGGTTCAACCTTGGTCTAATCAGACCATAACACATTTTCCCACATGCTTTTGGGAGACTTGATATATTGTTCTGCAAATTTTAGCTGGGCCTGGATGTTTTTCTGTGTAAGAAAAGGCTTCCGTCTTGCAACCCTACCCCATAGTCCAGACATATGGAGAATACGGGAGTTTGTTGTTGCATATAGTACACAACCAGTACTTGCTAGAAATTCCTGCAGCTCCTTCAGTGTTGCTGTAGGTCTCTTGGCAGCCTCCCTGACCAGTTTTTGTCTTGTCTTTTCATCAATTTTGGAGGGATGTCCATTTCTTTGCAACATCACTGTTGTCCCATATTTTTTCCAGTTTTTGATGACTGTCTTCACTGTGTTCCATGGTATATCCAATGCTGTGGAAATTTTTCTGTACCCTTCTCCTGACTGATGCCTTTCAACAATGAGATCCCTTTGATGCTTTGCAAGCTCTCTGCGAACCATGCCTTTTGCTGTAGCAGGCAACTGAGTAAATGTCAGGAAAATCCTACTAGGACAGCTGAACTTTATTTGGGGTTAATCAGAGTCTCTTTAATTGATGGCAGGTGTGTACCAAAGAAGACTGAATGCTGTAATTTAATCAAAAGGTGCTTCAACAAAGTATTAGTTTTAAGGGTGTGCACACTTATGCAACCAGCTTATTATGCATTTTTTTTATTTTTTTATATTTTTCCCCTAACAGAGTTATTTGTTTTTCAATTGAGTTGTACAGGTTATAGGTCACATTAAAGGTGAGAAGTTTTGAAATGATTTATTGTGGTCTCATTTTTTTATATCACAAAAACCTGGCATTTTAACACGGGTGTGTACACTTTTTATATCCACTGTATATAGTATGTAGGTGTTTATAAATATGCATGTCCTAGGATTATAGGAGGTTACTAGGCTAATGGCCCCAGGGCCCTTACAAGCCTAGCCAATACAACCCCTGTTCCCAAGATTATCGGGTCAGCGAGCAGCGAGGGGCTCTGTTTCACCTGAATTGGAAGTTTGTTCCAGGAGAGGTAATCTCTGAGACATATGCGTCTCTCCAGCAAGTCCTGTTGATGTCACATATTAGGTTGAGTTCCCTAGATTGAGTGCATCTTATACCATTTGATTTACAAATGTGCAACACTTCCATTAGAGCAGGATCTGAGATTGCTTTATATGCAAGGCAGAGGTCACCTCGGAGTAGTCTGTAAGGCACAGAGTATAGTGACAGTGATTTTCATTTTGTTAACATGTGATATATTCTGAAGACCTTAAATTTTTTTGTAAGAAACCTCTGAGGTTTTTCCAGTTGCTGCAGGTGCCTGGTAAGGTGGTACATACCAAAGGTAGCATTGTACTGTAATAGTGGCCTGATGAGTGAGGAGTACAGGGAGTTATAACCTCTTTGTTCTGGATGCAGTGCCCTTGCGATGTAGAAAGTCTTTTGTACCAGTGTGGAGATGTGGTGGTCAAAGGAAAGGTTGCTGTCAACCTGTGTATCCAAATCTCTCACCACTGATTTCATGCTTAGGATGTTATTAATGTGGTAATCTGCAGAGACATTGCCCTTGCTGAAGGGATGATGATTTTTTTTTGCATTGCGTTTTAGCCCATAACTTTGGCACAAGTTGTCTGTGTAAGTCCCTCTTGTAGGATGTTGACATTGTTTGGGGACTAGAGTGCATCCATTTTGCAATTATTATTAAACTCTGTCAACCATAGGACATTTGTTTTATCCTGTACATCCGAGAAGTAGATTCCAAACAATATTTTGACTGTGTGCGTTCTGTTAGCCAGTTTACAACCCACCTGACAATGTATGGGTTGATCTCCAGCTGGTTGAGTTTATCAGTGATGCCTAAGTGGGGAATAGTGTCAAGGGCCTTGGCCAGGTCCAGGTAGGCTGTATGCATGGATATGCCTTCATCCATGGCTTTGGTGACTGTCTGAAAGAAATCCATCAAGTTCAAGAGGCAAGATCTCCCTTTCACAAAGCCAGACTGGGTTGAGTCGAGCATTTGGAGGTCTCCCATATCTTTATTGATAAGGTCCATGGTTATTCTTTCCATTAGGCTGGTCAGGCTTATGGGTCTGTAGTTCCCAGTGTCTATGGAGGCACCTTCTTTATGCAACGGAATACCAGTTGCTGTTTTCTGTTCAGCAGGTACAAAACCAGTGCTTAGACTGTGGTTAAAAAGAGTGTACCCAGTGGTGCAGCTAGTTTCTGTTTTAATCCATTTAGAATGCAGCCTGGAATATTATCAGGTCCCATAGAGGCTGTTTTTGGCTTTGGAGAGAGCATTTACAACCTGCTTCTTGGAGATGCAAGGTGGATGGCAAGTGGTAGGGATGCTTTGGGGGATATTTGGCAGGGACGGGGGGGGGGAGTTTTCACTGAACATGTCAGCTAGCAGGGTGGCTATTTCTGCGGGTTCAGTATATGTGTTGCCATTAACAACAAGTTCTGCGCAGATCTGGGTTTTTACTTTAAGGTTTCTGACATCGCTAAAGAAGGCCTTATGGTTGTCTTAGCAAAGGAGGGTAATTTGGATTCATAGTTAGCTTTAGAATGCCTTACAAGGTGTTTTAATTGCTTGTTTAAGTAGAGGAAGGAATGCTTCCAATTCAGAGACCATTCCTTCCTGCTTTTGGACAGCAATTTCTTCCTCTCATTGTATAACCTGTTAATGGCGGATGCCCACCAGGCAGGCTTGTTGTTTCTTGAGGATCTTGTTTTGATCATATCAGCTATGGCTGAGTCAATACGTTCTTATAGATAATTATACAAGGCATTGTTGTAAATCCCAGTATAGGTGTCCATGCCATCAGTGAGGGCAGGGGCTGTGACGCTATTAATGCCATCAAGTATTAGGTTGTAATTGGCTTTGGAGAAGTTTTTTAGTCTAGTTGCTTCTATTGGGGGGGGGTCAGATGTTATTGTTAATTCTAATGAGATTGATTGATTTATAATCAGACCTCACTAGGGAGGGCTGCACACATGGGGTGGTGCAGCGATCACCCATGTTGGTGAGCAATAGATCCAGAATGTTTGGGCCCTTTGTGAGCATGTCAACCAACTGGTTCAGGGCATTGGAGTTGAGGAAATCCAAGAACCTTTGGGCAAGTGAGTTGGTACACATATAATTTACCCAATCTATGGATGGGTAGTCAGTCACCTGAAACCAGGGTGTGTGATTGTATCTTGAGCAATCCAAGTATGCAGTGTGGATATCTTGGTTCATGGAGGGGGTCCTATAACTGGCAATAACTTGGAGAGGGGTCTTACCTACACTCAGTTGGGCCTGGATTAGTTCAAGGGAATCATTTTGTTTAACCAATCTAGAGTGGATTTATATTTGAATATCTGTGCTCCACCTTCTTTAGTTCTCACACTTTGTTTGTGGTCTGAATGGGTGAAAGGCATTATAACCCGGTATGGCAGGGGAGCTTTGTGCAGCCTTAAACCAAGTCTCTGTGACTGCACAGATGTCAGCATCTTCTACGGTGAGGGCTGCTTCCAGTGAGTGCAGTTTTAGGTATAGACTCCTAGCATTTAGCATCATAACCTTGAGGTTGCTTTTTGTATTTAATATTTTTTATATCCGGGAATTTTGTTGTTATGACATTGCCTAAAAAAGGCAATATGGGAAAGGCAAGAGCCTTGGCCAGTAACCAAAATCGTAGAGGTGACGGGCCACATTGCTTGGTCACAGATGGTCTTCATCTATCTTACCACGTCATCCTAGGCTGATAGGTACTGGATCCCCTTAGAATAACATCAGAAACTAAGCCAGTTGTTGAAGTCTATCATTTTTTTGTTTATGTTGTGGTATCTTCTTAGGTGAAGGTAGTATGCTGCTCAAGGCTAGGGATATAACAGCTCAGTCATGTCTCTCTTCATATAGTCCAGTGATGTACGTCTCAAGTCATTTACACCAACATAAATTATGATGGAGTCATAATGGTACTTGCTGTGGAGAGACTTGAGTGCATGTGTGATCTGGCGGATCCAAGCACTTGACAAGACAGCTGACCGTAACCTTCTCCTTGTCCAGCCTGGTGAGTGGGACACCTGTATGTCTCAATGCAGTCACCTGTGATCAAAAAATTTGGTTTAAATGTGCTTTGCCTTAGGGGCTTGTTTGGTGAGACACTTGTGCTTGTGGTTTTGTGTGTTAAGTGCTGTAGATACTGTATGAGGTGTAGCATGTTTGTGTTTCGGAGGTGTCTGGTGCTTGGGTAAACTTCTGGTGAGAACCTCGGTGTATGATGTTTTATGTGTTGAGATTGTGATTTGTGCAGGCGGTGTAGTATGTGGGCTGATGGTCTGTTCAGTGTCACTGTTCTGTGAACGAGAGAGCAAGGATTCCAAATTCTTAGTGTATATGCATCTCTTACAAATTGAGCTAGACTGGTTTAAGAGTAGGGGGTCGTCACTGTACATGAGGCAGTTGCTACACTCAGAATACCCAAGTCAGTCAGGCTGGCAGGAGAAATGGAGGAGAACTGACCATCCGTAGTACTAGGTGTAAATTTGCTTACTTTAATGACGAAGGATGTGGATTAATTGGGGGCTTAATACTGATGTCTTTACTATTGGGGCTCTCAAGGGGTACAAGACTATTAGGGATTAGGAGATTTCAATTAAAGTGAAACCACGTTTGTGTTTTTACCTTTTGGATTTCAATTAAAGTGGCACACGCTGTAGAAAGCCCAGCTGAGGTGCTCTCCAGGCAACTGAGTGCAATTTAAAGGACTCTTCAATTGGAGCATGGACAGCTTCTAAGGGAAAATAAATCTACTTTAGCTTTTGCATCTATAACAGCGATGGTTACCTCAACTGTGTGGTGCTGCGCGAAGGTACACTACTTGCAAACAGATGGCTTGGATTGCTCAGATGAAGATAGAGCCGTGACTGCTCACCAAACTCTGTGGAGTTGTGTTAAAACAGTTGCAGACATGGGGTTTATGTAGCAACTGTGAAAACCCTTTTTTAAAACAAGTTAAGTAATTTTTCAAACAAGGTGGCCAGTGGAAATGCTTAGTACTGAGCGTTATTCTAACAGTCTCCAACTCAGATGGGTCCTTTGCTACACTCTTCTGCCACAAGGGTGCAGGGGGCCCTCTTAATGTAAGATGACTGGTTTTAGAGCTTGGATAATGCCAAACAGTCTAGATTCAGCAAATCTGAATCTAGCCTGTAAATACACAAGTACTAAAAAATACAAAGGAAAAACAGTGAAACAGCAAAACATTTAAAATGGCTAAAAAAGGTAAAAGTAGGTGGCAATTAAAAGTGCAGTACAGTGAATCAAATAATTATTTTTTCTGTAGATTTCAAGTGATGCCTTGGATTTTGTTTGGATTCACTCCAGAGATAAGAGATTATGTCAGTATAGTTACATAGTGGGCAAGGATCACAGAGTAATCGGATTACTAGTTAATTATGTGCCTAATATGTTGCATGCATGGATGAAAACGAGTGTACACCACATAAACCTGATATTCTGCAACAACTTTTAAAATTTCACTGACTGGTATTTTGTGTCACAGCTACATTTGACCTGCAGTTAAAGGATTCTGCAGTCATCTTCCACATATGTTTTTTTTTTTTTTAACAAAAAATGGCCTTCAGTAATGAAAAAAAATGTCCAGAAATAAAATTTGTCATGAAAAATATAAGCATAACATCTCCAGCGCTCCACACTAGATAGAAGCAGTTAAAATGTTAAATAAAAATGCCTATAAGTGATCGTGTAACAATCTGAGCTTAAATTTACAGAGCATCATGTATGGACTACCAATACCTGTACTGTGACACTGATTTTGTACAAATCATCTGATCCAAAATGTGAGTTACGGTAACAACTTTGAAATGATATTTACAAATGGAATTATGCGGTAGTACACTGCTGCTGGAAAGGTCCCTAAAATGATGACCTTTGATAATTTCTTACCAAAATTCCACACCGTTAAAAAGTTATAACCCAGCACAGCTGTTGGTTAAAATGGCCAGTGTACTTTTAACTTAATTTTCGGTAGATGGCCATAACTCTGCCAAACCTTAATACTCTGAATACAGATTTTTAACACGCCATCTGGGGACTACCACTGCCTCAGATTTGACACTGAATTTGTAAAGCTTTGATCCAGAATGTGCTTCACAAAACAAATGTGAAACCACATTTACAGGTAGAACTGCACAGTGACACAAGGTTTGTTGAAGGGTCCTGAAAACAGCTACTCAATACTCATAGTAAAGTTCTCCATAAATGTGAGAAATTTTGCTAAGTAATCACAATTGTATCTTTTTTGACATTTTTTCCATCCACACACCTCTGTTTCCTTTTTTTTATAAAAAGCATTGGGAACTTCTGTTGTGAGCCTACTGCAGGATGAGTTCCCCCATTAAAACATTTGTAGGTAAAAAATTTCAGACTACTGAGGAGGTTTAGGCTTTGTTTTCTTTGGAAAGCTGAGTATATGCTTGTTAGCCTTCCAGACTTGTTTTCTAAGTAATCTCAGTTGTCACAGAAGGTAGATTTCCTGTTTCTTCATGGAAAAAAAAACATGTTGTATTTTTTTTTTTTTGTAGGAGTTTAGCGTCATATGCCATTTTAACATGGGATCAGAACTTTTTATTTCAATTAATTTACCTTTCATATCAGGTCAGCAGTGTATTATTTTGTGACCTGGGCTTAAGACTGAATAAGTCTAGGTCCAAGCTTGTTGACTATTTCTGCTTAAGGTATGTGCCATCTCTTTAATGGCTCTTGTGAAGTTAGTAAGAATAATAATAAGCCTCCCTTAATGAGTCATAGCTTTTGAGTTGTCACTTTGTCTTGTAGTCAAACCAGTGTTGAGGTAAAAAATGTTTTGGTATTTGGTGCTGTAACCATGATGTTCTTCATTCCACATTGCTGCAGTCCTAACCATTGGGTAGTCCGCTGTCCAGTCGGCCCGAATACCAAAGTATATGGCTGACGTCGGTCAGGGCGCATTAGACTGGCGTCAGTACGTCAGGGTACTAATGCGCATGACCGACGTCATATCCTCAGTCTTTTTTGCCGCATGGTCCGATGCAGAAGCAGTTTTGCGAGTGCAGGTTGGCGTTCTGAAATTTTCTGAAGCCGGAGTTTCAGACCGAATCAAAGTTGGCTAAGTACCCCGTTGGGGAACATTTTGGTTTTTTCTTGCCTCAGTATTTAACCGGATGTCAGAAAAAGTGAATAACTGTATTTCTTGTGGGAAACAGATACCTCATAGGGATTACCATACCTTGTGTATACCTTGTTTAGGGCCTGAGCACGACGTTGTTGGCTGCCGCTCTTGTGCTAGATTTAACAAACGCACTATTAAGAGAAGGTTAGACTGTGCCAGGTTAGTGTTTGGGAAGCGTTGTAATTATAAAATGCCGTCGGATGTTCCGACGCCCGCTTCGTCCAAAAAGCGCAAGGACAAAACAGCGAAGCCTAGAGTTGATGAACCGGCAGTCCCGGACGTCGGTTCGTTAGAAGGCTCAGTAGAGCCAGAGGTTTTGCCAGGAGTTTCTTTGGAGTCCCAGGCAGAGACTTTACTGTTACAGGATGTGCCTTCTCAGGAGATAGGCCAGGCTGAGGGGGCTTCTCAGGTAACTGTTCTTCCCTCTCTTCCCAAGGTAGTTAGAGCCTCTCCTTCTGTTTCCAAAGCTTCTTTGAGAGGTAGGCCAAGTTTAGCTTCAGTGGGGGCTTCTCCTAGCACTTCAGGTTCTGTGCCTAAGAAACATATGCTTAAAATGGCAGAAGATTTGATTACTATGATTAGAGGTTCTATGCCCCCTCCTGATAAGAGGCCTAGGGTGGAACCTGAGTTTGAGAGTTTTGAACAGTGTTCAGAGGCTTCTGAGTCTTCTGCAGAAGACTTGCAGGAGTATCCTCCTTATTCTGATTCTGATGTGGATGATTCCACTCCTACAGCTTCTCCTCCTGAGGATTTCTCATTCTCAGAGACTCTGCATTCCATGAGGGAGCACTTTAAATGGGAAGGCCAAGATTACTCTGATTCCAGGAAAAGGCTTAGGAATTCTTGTTTTACCCCAGCATAGGCCCTTAGCTATACCTCCTGTGTTGAATGTGGTGGAAGATGTTTTGCAGAGGCTTCCCTGAACCCTGATTCTTTGCCTCCTGCTCCTGTTAAACCTGATAGGTACTATAGGGTGCCTGAAGCTCATAAGTATCTTTTAAGAGTCCTAGGGCAGACCCGGAAACTGTTTCTCAGGGACCTAAAGGTGTTAAGGCCTCTGTTGTTAAAAACCCTGTTCCCACTGATAAAGAGGCAAGGGCTTTGGATAGATGGGGAAAGAAAGTGTATACTTCTTCCACTTTAGCCATGAGGCGTTGAATTGTCAGTTTCACATGCTAAAATATCAAAATTATCTCCTTTCACAATTGAAATCTAAGGTGGATGCTTTGGCGGAAGGTATTGAGTGTAAAGAGTTGCTGGATTTAGTTCATGTGTCTGAACAAGTGGGTAAGCATTCTTTGCAATGTGGTTTTGATGCTGTACAGGCCTCCTCGAGGGTGGCTGCCACTAGTTCTGTTCTTCGCAGGCATGCCTGGTTGAGGGATCAGAATTTAGCTGAGCATGTTAAGACAAGGATTTTGGATGCTCCTTTACAGTCTGATGTGTTGTTTGGTTCGCCTGTGGAAGCAGTTTTAAAGAAAATGGAGGACAAAGCTAAGTCTATGCAAACTGTTAAAGATTTTTGCAGGTGCAGCCACCAAGTTTAGTAGAAATTGGCCTACTAAGGGATGGACATATCCTGCTTATGATTCCCAGTCTAGGGGTAGGTCTAGACGTGGTAGGGGCAGAGCTCAAGGTTCTTTTAGGCCTAGAACAGGAGTTCACCTGCTCAGACTTCTGGTGAGGGCAGGGGTCAGTCCTTTCGTAAACAGACCCAATGACCTGCTTTTTCAGCTGCCAGTAGATTCTCGCCTGGCAGCTCCTTTGGGAGGAAGACTGTCTCTTTTCAAAGAAAATTGGGATTTAATTACTCAAGACAGATGGGTGTTGGATATCATTCACCACGGTTACAGGTTTTATTTCCATACATTGCCCCTTTCAAAGGCATGCCAGACGTTCCTCCTCCACAAAGGAAAGAGGCTCACAAGCAAATTTCTCTGTTACTCCAAATAGGGGCCATTCAGCCAGTCCCTGTATCAGAAAGGGGCCTAGGATTTTATTCTCGCCTGTTCCTAGTACCAAAAAGGGAACACGTGGAGACCAATTTTGGATTTATCTATCCTCAACACTTTTCTGGACATTCCCAAGTTCAAGATGTTGACGTTACAACAGCTTTTACCTCTGCTGGGCAAAGATCACTGGATGGTAACTTTAGATCTCAAGGAAGCTTACCTTCATGTGCCTATAAGACTAAGTTGCAGGAAGTATCTGCGTTTTCGAGCTGGAAGTTCTCATTATCAGTTCTCTGCATTGCCCTTTGGCTTATCTACTGCGCCCAGAGTATTCACAAAGGTTCTGGCTCCAGTGATAGCTTACTTCAGGCTAAAAGGAATTCAAATCTATCCTTACTTGGACGACTGCCTGATTCTGGCTCAAGAAAAGGAAGACCTTCTACAGCATCTGGAATATGTTATAGCAGTGCTAAGATGCCTAGGGTATTCTGTGAGCGAAATAAAGTCCAGTCTAGTACCCTCTCAAGACATGTGCTTTCTGGGTGTGAGACTGAATACAGCAGCCCAGATGGCCTTTTTAACCCCGGACAAACAAAAGAGTCTATCCCTTTACTTCCATCACCTATCTCATCAGTCCGTGCTGACTGCAAGGACAGTCCTTCAAGCATTAGGGTTCATGGCATCTTGTATTCTGGTGCTTCCCAATGCCAAACTGCATATGAGGAAGCTGCAATGGTATCTCAAAAATGTATGGACACAGCACTGCCAGGATTTGGACACTGTCATTCAAATAATACCTTGCCTTCAAAAAGAATTTTTGTGGTGGGCTCAGGAATGTTACCTAAACAAGGGACTCTCTGTGACCCGGCCAGAGGCGAGTCAGATTTTAACGACAGATGCCTCGGACATTGCTTGGGAGCTCATCTTCACGGTGAGGGCTGCTTCCAGTGAGTGCAGTTTTAGGTATAGACTCCTAGCATTTAGCATCATAACCTTGAGGTTGCTTTTTGTATTTAATATTTTTTATATCCGGGAATTTTGTTGTTATGACATTGCCTTAAAAAGGCAATATGGGAAAGGCAAGAGCCTTGGCCAGTAACCAAAATCGTAGAGGTGACGGGCCACATTGCTTGGTCACAGATGGTCTTCATCTATCTTACCACATCATCCTAGGCTGATAGGTACTGGATCCTCTTAGAATAACATCAGAAACTAAGCCAGTTGTTGAAGTCTATCATTTTTTTGTTTATGTTGTGGTATCTTCTTGGGTGAAGGTAGTATGCTGCTCAAGGCTAGGGATATAACAGCTCAGTCATGTCTCTCTTCATATAGTCCAGTGATGTACGTCTCAAGTCATTTACACCAACATAAATTATGATGGAGTCATAATGGTACTTGCTGTGGAGAGACTTGAGTGCATGTGTGATCTGGCGGATCCAAGCACTTGACAAGACAGCTGACCGTAACCTTCTCCTTGTCCAGCCTGGTGAGTGGGACACCTGTATGTCTCAATGCAGTCACCTGTGATCAAAAAATTTGGTTTAAATGTGCTTTGCCTTGGGGGCTTGTTTGGTGAGACACTTGTGCTTGTGGTTTTGTGTGTTAAGTGCTGTAGATACTGTATGAGGTGTAGCATGTTTGTGTTTCGGAGGTGTCTGGTGCTTGGGTAAACTTCTGGTGAGAACCTCGGTGTATGATGTTTTATGTGTTGAGATTGTGATTTGTGCAGGCGATGTAGTATGTGGGCTGATGGTCTGTTCAGTGTCACTGTTCTGTGAACGAGAGCAAGGATTCCAAATTCTTAGTGTATATGCATCTCTTACAAATTGAGCTAGACTGGTTTAAGAGTAGGGGGCCGTCACTGTACATGAGGCAGTTGCTACACTCAGAATACCCAAGTCAGTCAGGCTGGCAGGAGAAATGGAGCAGAACTGACCATCCGTGAGTACTAGGTGTAAATTTGCTTACTTTAATGACGAAGGATGTGGATTAATTGGGGCTTAATACTGATGTCTTTACTATTGGGGCTCTCAAGGGGTACAAGACTATTAGGATTAGGAGATTTCAATTAAAGTGAAACCACGCTTGTGTTTTTACCTTTGATTTCAATTAAAGTGGCACACGCTGTAGAAAGCCCAGCTGAGGTGCTCTCCAGGCAACTGAGTGCAATTTAAAGGACTCTTCAATTGGAGCATGGACAGCTTCTAAGGGAAAATAAATCTACTTTAGCTTTTGCATCTATAACAGCGATGGTTACCTCAACTGTGTGGTGCTGCGCGAAGGTACACTACTTGCAAACAGATGGCTTGGATTGCTCAGATGAAGATAGAGCCGTGACTGCTCACCAAACTCTGTGGAGTTGTGTTAAAACAGTTGCAGACATGGGGTTTATGTAGCAACTGTGAAAACCCTTTTTTAAAACAAGTTAAGTAATTTTTCAAACAAGGTGGCCAGTGGAAATGCTTAGTACTGAGCGTTATTCTAACAGTCTCCAACTCAGATGGGTCCTTTGCTACACTCTTCTGCCACAAGGGTGCAGGGGGCCCTCTTAATGTAAGATGACTGGTTTTAGAGCTTGGATAATGCCAAACAGTCTAGATTCAGCAAATCTGAATCTAGCCTGTAAATACACAAGTACTAAAAAATACAAAGGAAAAACAGTGAAACAGCAAAACATTTAAAATGGCTAAAAAAGGTAAAAGTAGGTGGCAATTAAAAGTGCAGTACAGTGAATCAAATAATTATTTTTTCTGTAGATTTCAAGTGATGCCTTGGATTTTGTTTGGATTCACTCCAGAGATAAGAGATTATGTCAGTATAGTTACATAGTGGGCAAGGATCACAGAGTAATCGGATTACTAGTTAATTATGTGCCTAATATGTTGCATGCATGGGTGAAAACGAGTGTACACCACATAAACCTGATATTCTGCAACAACTTTTAAAATTTCACTGACTGGTATTTTGTCTCACAGCTACATTTGACCTGCAGTTAAAGGATTCTGCAGTCATCTTCCACATATGTTTTTTTTTTTTTTTAACAAAAAATGGCCTTCAGTAATGAAAAAAAATGTCCAGAAATAAAATTTGTCATGAAAAATATAAGCATAACATCTCCAGCCCACACTAGATAGAAGCAGTTAAAATGTTAAATAAAAATGCCTATAAGTGATCGTGTAACAATCTGAGCTTAAATTTACAGAGCATCATGTATGGGCTACCAATACCTGTACTGTGACACTGATTTTGTACAAATCATCTGATCCAAAATGTGAGTTACGGTAACAACTTTGAAATGATATTTACAAATGGAATTATGCGGTAGTACACTGCTGCTGGAAAGGTCCCTAAAATGATGACCTTTGATAATTTCTTACCAAAATTCCACACCGTTAAAAAGTTATAACCCAGCACAGCTGTTGGTTTAAAAGGCCAGTGTACTTTTAACTTAATTTTCGGTAGATGGCCATAACTCTGCCAAACCTTAATACTCTGAATACAGATTTTTAACACGCCATCTGGGGACTACCACTGCCTCAGATTTGACACTGAATTTGTAAAGCTTTGATCCAGAATGTGCTTCACAAAACAAATGTGAAACCACATTTACAGGTAGAACTGCACAGTGACACAAGGTTTGTTGAAGGGTCCTGAAAACAGCTACTCAATACTCATAGTGAAGTTCTCCATAAATGTGAGAAATTTTGCTAAGTAATCACAATTGTATCTTTTTTGACATTTTTTCCATCCACACACCTCTGTTTCCTTTTTTTTATAAAAAGCATTGGGCACTTCTGTTGTGAGCCTACTGCAGGATGAGTTCCCCCATTAAAACATTTGTAGGTAAAAAATTTCAGACTACTGAGGAGGTTTAGGCTTTGTTTTCTTTGGAAAGCTGAGTATATGCTTGTTAGCCTTCCAGACTTGTTTTCTAAGTAATCTCAGTTGTCACAGAAGGTAGATTTCCTGTTTCTTCATGGAAAAAAAAACATGTATTTTTTTTTTTTTTTGTAGGAGTTTAGCGTCATATGCCATTTTAACATGGGATCAGAACTTTTTATTTCAATTAATTTACCTTTCATATCAGGTCAGCAGTGTATTATTTTATGACCTGGGCTTAAGACTGAATAAGTCTAGGTCCAAGCTTGTTGACTATTTCTGCTTAAGGTATGTGCCATTTCTTTAATGGCTCTTGTGAAGTTAGTAAGAATAATAATAAGCCTCCCTTAATGAGTCATAGCTTTTGAGTTGTCACTTTGTCTTGTAGTCAAACCAGTGTTGAGGTAAAAAATGTTTTGGTATTTGGTGCTTTAACCATGTTGTGCCTTTTTCTTAAAAGGTAGGTTGAGAGCAGAACTAAGTGTCAGAAGCATTCTTTTTTTTACCTGTATGGGGTTCAGGGTTGAAAACCTTGATTAATCTGAGGCTATAGTTAAACGTGCATTTGCCTTTCAGGCCGATTTTAGATAATGTTGCATGAGGATGCATGTTTACGGAGCAGGCCTGATTTCTGTTGCACTGGTAGGAACTTTGGAAATATGGTCTTACACAGCCTCTCCCAATGTGATGCTCTTTATGGGATGTCTTGGAAGGGTGTAGAAAAGGACACAGCTGCTGGGCGCAGCACATATTGTCTCTTGATATCAGCTGTCTGTACTTGGTGTCTCACGGAGTGCATGTAAAGTCATTTTTCTATTTAGAAATAGCATAAATAATGTTCCCCTTGTTCTGTTGTACCATTTATGCTTTCCTGCCATTCATTCTTTTTTTTCGCACTGCATCTGCTTTTCTTTGACAGCAAGGGTACCTAACTCTCCATCTCTAGGACAGTGACAGATATTTATTTGCCATTCCCTGTGCCAGAAATAGTAGTTTTCCATGATCCATGGTTTTCTTGTATTTCTTCTGGTGTAGTTTATCCTTCCTTTCTTGCATCAGTCCTGTTACCAAATGCCTTTCTGCCACATCCAAGCCTATGAGTCACTTAGGCAAGGGTGGGGGAGGAGAAAGGCCTGGTAATGTACTGACAATCTTCCATATCACACGTGTGTGTGAACAGTTTAGGTGTTGCTAGTATTTAATGCATGAGTTTGGAATGTGAGAGAGAACTGGAGCAGCCAGAGAAAAGCCTTGTGAATACAGGAAGGATGTGCAGACTCTGTATGGACGGCACCCCAACTGAAAATCAAACTGGAGAACCTCTTGATGTGTTGTGATGTTACCCACTGCACTGCTTTTCTGTACTACAGCTGTATATTAAAACCTACATATCTATTTTACTACAGCTGTATACTAAAACCTGCATATCTATGAAGATACTCCTTCTCATGGACTTGAAAACAGTATCAGGTGTCCATTCTAACTGTTTTTTTATGAGAAATAAAGAAAACTGTCCTTTGTGTCCTTCTGGCACAGAAATAGAAATGTTTCACTATACAGTTCTGCCTCTAACCCTTCCATTGTGGATAATACCACCACATGTCTTTCCTTACACTGAAAATTTGCTAGTGCTTTCTTTGGATAGATGATGATAAATCTTTGCTTCTTTGAGCCAGGCCAGCATCTGGGAGCAGGTATTATGTAATTTGCATTTTATAAGCAGGTTGAGGGGTTGGTCAGGCTGATCCTCTTTCAAAGCAAAGCAGTTATTTGTTTTTTTTTTTTTAATATTTTGTTCTCAGATTTTTAATATGATTAGGGGCCTATGTATTAAACTGCAGTGCTGGTGTTCGTCATAATCTTGAGGTGCAAGATCTGGCTAATCATATTGATCTAGTGGGCAGAGTCACTGAAACAGTCACAAGTATGTGTCACTATTTAGTTTGGTGGCGACTTTCTTGCAACTTTGGCCGTTTCAAGTATTTTACAGTAAAAGATGCAGAGTAAACATTTCTCAGTGCTTCATCGACGTTAACGCAATGACTACTTTTCATATCTGCGTCAAAATGATGCTTTGCAAATTAAGAGGTGATTTTGTATTTGCTGGGCAGAGTCCTTCAAATTATTTTAAGATGTCTGTTAATTTTGTTCACAAGATAAATTCGTAACAGGACTGTTTTGAATGTAGGAGTAGTAGTATTTAAGCAAGACAAATTGTTTTGAATACACTTTGCAAGTAGAGAATGTGAATCACATTTTTTATTTTAATTTGAGGTCTTTTAGAATTTACTAGCAGTATGAAAAGGTAAAACATGGCATTTTTTGTTTTAACAGCATATTTCAATTTATTTCATGCTTGCATTAGTAAATTGGGCAGAACCTGCACCGATAAGAAGGAAAAAATGCACTTTATATTTAAAACCTCATCTGCTTCAGTGTTGTTAATAACTGGGTTTAGATTTTTTTTTAATTAGCATAGTACTTTTTTTTACAGCACCACACAAGTTTTACATTGGTTTTCGTTATGTACGCCCATTAACAGAAGAAGCAATTGCAGAAATGGAGGAAGATGGAATTGAGAGAGCCATTGCCTTCACCCAGTATCCCCAGTATAGCTGTTCTACCACAGGTACGTTTCCTGGTTTGTTGACCAAGGATGTTGTACAAGTCTAACCCCTGCAAATATTTTAGGCAGGTTGAGCACCACTTCTAAATTCTTTGCATTCCGTTATTGTTTATATTTTATGTTCTAGTACAGCACTCTTCTCATGTCTGACTTGGTCACTGATGTGTGTGCCTGCGTATGATGTAAGTAACTTGCTCAAAATGAGTATACTTTTGCTTGAGCAGAATTTAACTTTTTTGCAGAATGTGCATAGAAATTAATGTTTTTTTGCAATACCCATTAATCTGTTAACTAGGTCTTCTTCTTTTGGCTTTTCCCAGTTAGGGGTCGCCACAGCGGATCACCCATCCGCTCATGATTGGCAGTGGAGTTTTTACAGTGTCGAGTTGCCAGCCCGGCGCTCAACCTTCCACAGAAGGCACACACATGCACACACTCACACTTAGGGCCAATTTAGAGTGTCCAATCCACATACAGCATGTCTTTGGGATGTTGGAGGAAACTGGAGCACCCGGTGGAAACCCACACGACCACAGGGAGGACATGCAGACTCCGCACAGAAGGCACCCCAGCCGAGGATTGAATCGGAGAACCTCTTGCTGTGACATGACAACGCTAACCGCTGCACCACCACGGCCGCACATTTATCTGTTAACTAGGTAAATAATGATAAATACGTGGCAAATAAAGATGATTATGTAAAAATTTACAAACTGAAAATTTAAAAAATTGCTAGGTAGTAGTTTTAATAAAAGATACTTTGAGTCCCCCCCCCCCCCCCAAAAAGGAGAGGCTGCATCTTCTTTTTGGTTCTTCACCCCCTTACTTTAACATGGTAACATTGGGGAAGGAGGCAGCCTTTTCTAAAACTGGCTTTTTAAGCTATTAATTCAGTAAAATTACAGTACATGCTTTCAAATTTTAACTTTGTAATCCAGTACCCACATGGTAAAGTGTACCAGTAGTAGAAACGCTGGTATAGCATTTCTCTAAGTTGCATGTAGACCCTCTCCCTCAGTCTAAGATAAATTAATCATCGAAATAATTTGTGTTAGTCAAGAGACTAGCAGTTTGGCATTAGACTGTTTCAGGATACTGTTTGCTGTATGCTAAAGAAACTAAAAAAACATGGTTGTGTTTTTGTGTATTAGGCAGCATGGGTGGTCTAGGCAGACGAAGAAAAGGGAACAATTGCTCAGCCTTGTGAGACAGCAAATTCCTCTGTCTGTGTTGAAGAATTGCTGCAAGCAATTTTAAGTGAAATTAGAGTTGTAGTAGCAGACATCATGAAATCAATAGCATTCTAAGCATATACTCTAGATGAAAACACTGAGTAGAAAGCAAAAGTTATGTAATCTGTAGGCAAGTTAGACGTTATGAGCAGTAGTAGTAAGTACATCGTGAAAACTGAGGCCAGTGTAAACTCTTTAAGAAATAATTCCATTCCAGAATTGCTGAAAGGGTGATAGTGCTTGCAGTTTGCTAACAGTACTCTTGCAAAATGGATGGAACTTCAAGAAGAGGAAAGCTAGTTAGAGAGACATTGTGTTATATTACATTACATTACCCTATGGCAAGACCACCAGGGAGTCTGTTCCGTAAGAGACCCCTAATGTTTTGTTTTAAATCGTATGCTGTTCATAAGAAAGTGCTTCCAGGTCTGTGGAAACTGAAAAAAAAAAATTTGTGTGGGGAGAGAGAAGATAGTTTGTGGAGCAGGGTTTTTCAGTTCGGCTCCACAACAGTCAAATGCTGTCTGGCACTTAGAGCCTGCAGGGCAAAGGGTTTCAGCTTGCTGTACCCCTCAACTCATCCATTTTCATTGTGGTTGATCAAGGTATTTGGAGACCCAGAGGAAGCATTACAAGCTGTTCAGGCAGCTGCTCATCAGCCTAAGGTTTACATAACTGAGGTGTAGTTAGTAGCTAAATAGCGAGACACCAGCTTGGAGCAGCAAGTCCCCAGCATTAGAGTGAAAGGAGATCAGTAGACTGCAGACACCTTTTAGCAAGTCAAGCTACAGATGGTGCTGGGGGAAAGGTCAGCTCTAACTGTGAGGCCCACAGGAAATAATTATCAAAAGCTGCCTATGTTGTCTCAATCTTGTTGCAACTATGCCTTTGGTAGGAAAGTGGTAGCTGTTATTTCTTCATACAGGGTGGTCTTTTCAGGATTGACATGCAGTGACTTTTCTTTCCTCCAAGGACAGGTCTAATGAATTAATCAGTAACATTGTAAGCCTTCTGTTTGTAGCAGTGAGTGGGTGGTGTAAGTGAATGAGCTGGAGGCCTGCGGGTTGCTTAACTGTGGCTGCAGACAGTGAGAGTCCCATTCTTATTTAAGATCTTTAAGTTGTCATTGACTAGAAGATGAGAGATGGGAATGGAAGTGAATCTAAGAAGTTCTTTCTTTTTTTTTCCCTTTAAAGAACTGATGACCGCCTGTTTTACTTTTTAATAGCTAGTATGAAGACTGGGGTAGATTTTCTTGTTGGTCATTATCAGTATGCACTGGTTTTATAACAGTGATCTCATTGGCTGTGCATATTACAGTGATTTAGGTCTATGGTGATATTACTGTTGCATCTGCACGCTCTGAGCTTGATTGCTCTTGCCTTGAGGAGCATGACTATTTATATGATTTTTAAAATTCTGACATTTTTAAACTATTTGAACTTGGTAAGTAACTGGAATTACGCTGATCCAGGAAATAAGATGTTGTTTTCTGTTTTTCTAGGTATGTGTAACGTGATGGGGGCATGATTGCAGGATGACACTTGCATGGTGGGAAGTTTGACTTTTGTCTTTTAAAGTGATTACTGATAGCAGGTACAAAGTGTTTGGTGTACAGAAGGAAAAGAGGAGCATTGAAGTAGGAGCAAGGGTCCTTCCTTTGAAGTTGGTTGAGATTGTGTGTGTATAAATTGTGCTTTTGTTGTTTTAATGTTTAATAGTTGCACTTTTCATTGTTAGCGGTAGGCCGGGTAATCATTTAGGTATTTTGGAAGAGTATCGTTTTGTATTTATAGCTATTAGAAATGTGTGGCCATGTGTTTTCCAAAATCTGTCTCTGTATTAATTGCCAAGTATTCATTTATTTTTTTATCCTGTTTGGAGGTTGAAATTCTAGATAGAGTAATATAGATATTGTTGGTAAAAGTATTTTGTCTTTTCTTTTTTCTGCTCTGCATAGTTTGTCAAATGCTGCCGATTCCATGTGGTGTAATAATGTTGGAGAACTGTGTACAAATGAGGATATTATTTTGGGGAGGGGAGGAACAACTCTCAGACACATTACTGTATAGTTAAACTGTTAATTGGAAAAGTGGTCAGTGATTTCCATGGTGAGTTGGAACGTTGAAAGAATCGCCAGTCCTGCAAAAGAGTTGGGATGTTGATGGTAGTAAGGTAGCTTCCCATGTTAATAGCATTACTGGAGATGCACTTTAGAAGGTAAAAGGGGTTTGAAATTGTGTTCTAGCTATCATGATAGTAGAAAACTAGGAGTAGTGGTCCTAATAAATAGCAGCCTCTAGTTTAAGACAGAAGATCAGCCTGTTGCTTTTCAATATTTTTATGCAGCAATAAAGGGTTATTGTGGTGGAGTACATTTAGCAGTAGGCATGGTGTACATCTTTCCCAGAGTGTAGATCAGATCAAATAACACATCACCTCCACAATATCAATAATAGGTAAATGGAATTTGCTACTAGGCTTCAGGATATAAGAAAAGAACCTGGGGCAGTTTCTCTGGTAGATTTTATTATTCTTTTTTTGTCATTTTGCCAGATATTTGGGTTTAGTCAAGTTCTTGTGCTACCTATGTAGGGGAGGGTTTCATGTACTATTTCCTTGGGTACCAAAACTGGGAGTGATTATCAAAGTTATACCATCATACATACATAGTTAAAGACTTTATAGTAGAGCCAGTAGTCTTCTCAGACCATGTCCTGGTACTGCTTGTAGTTCGGGCCCCAGGTACTATAAAAGGTAATGAGATTGGTGTTTTCTGACTTGTCTCTTGGTATATGTGTAGTTTGGAGTTTGACTTAAAGCAGTTTAACCGGAAATCTAACAAACGGTGAAGGAGAGAATGTCAGATAGCTGAAATGTCATTATGCAATGGATTAAGGAAAGAAAGAAGATTCAGAGAAGCATAATAGGTCTGTTAAAATGATTACAGCTGTGTAGTTGTATATGTCAAATGTTACTCCAGATGCCCAGGTACAACTAAACCTAGCTAAGATGGAAGTTCAGTGATGTATAAGTGAACGTTTATACCTGTAAGGAGCAGCAGTAAAGTGTTACTGAAAAGCATGTATTTATGTCTTTAGCAGAAAGATTAAAGCAGTAAAGAGAAGAGAGGGCAGTACACAAACTTCAAGATGATGTAGGTGAGTTTTTCAGGCAACCAAGGGGAAATACAAAATATTTTGTAACTCTACATATCAGTGGTGAAAGAGATACAGTAATCCTCAAACTTGTCTCAATGCTTAAAGCCAGCCTGAAGGTAGAGAGTAATAAAGGCCCCTGGCATCTAAAGAAGTTGGCAAGGAGGATGGGCATACCTATCCTGGGGGGAGGATCTCTGATGCATAGGCAGCCATTCTTTGAACACTGGAGAAGACCAGAGCTTGGAATGATAACTTGGCTTGGTGTTACCATAAGGGCAGAGCTGGGACAGCCTTAGAGGCCATGCCTTCTTGCCTGCCTGCCAGCCTTCAGATGAAATGTCAGCAAATTGGGAGGGAGGGAGGATAAGAATTAAGAAGAGACCTGGCATGCCAGACAGCATACTTGGCTTTGCTAGCTTCCACTTCCTCTCCACAACCAGTTGTAGAGGCCATACTCCACCAGTGGTTATAGTGGCACAGAGATGCTGTGACATTGCCCCCTCCTCTCCTCTACAAAGTGGGCCAGGTAGTACCTGTAGCGAGGGTTAGGTGTTGTATGAGCAGAGGCTAACCAACTGATGGTCATCTGGGAGGATGCAGACAAGTTACTGAAACAAAACAGTATCTGACTCAGTTAAAGATGGACAAATTAATAGAAGAACTCAAAAAGAGATTTAGGAGGATGTGAAGTCACAGTTAGTAGGCTGTTAGTAGATGACCCATCCTCAGTTATGATATGCTGAGTAGTAGTAATACTGGAAGATACACGGCAGTTTGTAGCTGGGCTTCTAGCTTACATTAGCAGAATGGGAGGAGGGAGGCAATTAAAGAGTAGTTCTGACTAAAGTTCATTGTAATTTTGAAGCATTTGCAGTCTTAAAGCATGCAGTTAAGAATACATCTGAGCCCAAGTAGTTTTCTTAAGAACTTGTGCTTGTTTTATATATTTTTTTTAATTGTAGCAACGGGTATGAAAACTGGGATAGATTTTTTACTTTATATGCATACTGGTTACAACTTAATAAAATGTAAGAAGCTGTAGGCAAGTGCCACGAGAGAGAGAGACAGCTAGATATATGCGTGTTAATTTAGTTAAGGTAAAGAATTTACTTCTCAACAGTATATCAGAAGTGTTCTTCACATCAGTGTGTCTGAGCATACAGGTCTTAAGCACTAAATTGTAGGGTTTTGAAAATAGTTCTTTAACAGCTACCTGCTGGGAAGGGACTCTAGCCTTTCACTGTAGTAACAAACATGGCATAATTATCAGCCTTCCTTAAAACTAGTATGACCTTGCAGTATTTTAAACACCTTTATTAAATTATCACGCAAGATATAGGCAAGCATACATTAACAAAGAAAAGCAAAACATGTTAATTTTTCCCCATTTACATGTATTATATATTGCAAATATTTGTCATCAGCCAAATGTTATATAAATTGTTGAATTCATGCCTTCCGTTAAACCTCACTCCTCATGAATGTTATTCTAAGTGTTCCCTTTAACCTCACTCCTCATGAATGTTATTCTAAGTGTTGTTCCCACAGTTTCCATTTATTTCTATACAATTTGCTCTTTTCCTTTTCAGTTCTTGTATTGCTTTTATAGTAATCAATTTGATTTTCATTTTCTAAGAACCGCTTTTTTTGGCAGCTAACAGAATTAAACTTAAGGCCTTACTATGTCTAGGCAGTTGATCCTGTGTCCCAGCTCAAAATAATCATGTCCTTGGTTGCAGCCATTTGCTCTCCCAACATTTCTGACATAGAGTATTTTTAATACTTCCAAACACATGTTCCCATTTACCTTTTTCATCCACATCACACCTCCAACATTTGCTGTCTACCTGAGGAAAAATTCTTTTGAAGTCTGCTTGGGTTATAAAAATACTTATGCAAGTGCTTCCAAACAAAGGTCCTAAACCTTCTGGACTTTGCATACATGGGAGCTGTACATGTGTCTGTCTCCCATTTTTCTAATCTTATCTGATTTGATTCTTATAGTAATAGTACAATATTTTATATGCCCTACTGATTATCCATTTTTAACAGCAGCTTCTGTCCTAGATTTGACGAAACACCCCACCAGAGCAGGGTTTTCACTTAACTGTCCCTTTCTGTTTGCCCATACTTTATCTCTAGCCTGCAGTCCAAACGTGTTCTGGCCTCATTCCGTTCTATTACCTTTCCCTCTCTAGTTATTTGCTACTAACACCTTAGTTCTTTTGCCAGGTTTCTCCACTAAATTCCAGCCTCTATTTCCCATTTTCTGTACCCCTACTTGCAGTTATCCTTCTTTGCAAAACCTTTTTTCACCATTCTCATGTTGTCTTAATTCTTCGTAGAATCATAGATTTATAGATAGTTACTAGAATCCTAGATTTATAGATGGTTACTAGGCTAATGACCCAGGGAACCTTTCTTAACCTAGCCAGGTTTTCCAGAAAGAATAATGTACTGTATCCAAACAAGACATTGAGGACTAGACATTTATAAGGTACCACTCTCTGTAAGGGACATGGGAGATAGGCCTGGTGCAAATTTCCTGTTTCCCATCCACTGGTCTTGATTGTGCTTAAACTGGGTAATAGACAAACTCAGCTTCACATGGATGGGAAGCCTGTTCCATAGGAGGGGCAGTCTCTGGGACACGTCTGCCTCTCCAGCATATTCTGTTCAAGTCGTGGATAAAATTCAGGTCCTTAGACTTTGTATTTCTGTTACTGTTTGACTTACAAATATGCAGGAGATTCATAAGTATGGGGTTTGCGGATGCCTTGTAAGCCAGACCTAGATCACCCCTCAGCAGTCTGTAAGAGACTGACTAGAAGGAAAGGGCTTTTAGGCACTCTGCATAATCCAGGTTTGTTATGCCTTGTATTCCTTTTTGTAAGGAATCCCTGATGCCTCTCTAGTTGCTGCGTATGCCTTGTCAGATACATACCAAAGGGAGCATTGTATTCTGATTGACATGATGAGGGTGGAGTGCAGTGGGATAATGACCTCTTTGAACCTAGATGCCATGCCATTACTTGTAAGCTGCTAAAAGGATTTTGTTACCACTATGGCCATGTGGTGGTCGAAGGTAAGGCTACTACTGTCTGTGTGTACCCAGATCCCTGACCGCTGAGTCAACTCTTAGAGGCGTATTATCAGCCTAGTAATTAACCAGGTGGTTGACTTCCTAAGGGGTACAATTATGCATTTCTTAGCACTGAGTTTAAGACCATAGCTTTGGCACCATTTGTTAGTCAGAGATGGACTTTCTTGAAGAAAGCTAGTGTTTGCAGGGGAGTCTATAATAACCCTTGGCTTGCAATTGTCTGCAAACATAGTCAGCCATAAACCTTCAGCAGTTGCTTCCATTTTAGAGAAATAGATGCCAGCTATTGGCCTGTTGGTGGAGATGGCCTCACCAATTTTGAAGTCCTGGGTTCTATCAGTGAGCCAGTTTGCTATCCAGCAGGTGGTAAGAGGGTTTATACCTAAATTAGTGAGTTTGTCTGTAATACCCGAGTGGGGTGTTGTATCAAAAGCCTTGGCCAGGTAGAAGTAAAATGTGTGCCCAATCTTGCCTTCATCCAATGCTTTGACCCTCTTAAAGTAATCCACCAGATTTAATAGGCATGACCTTCCTTTAATAAAGCTGAACTTTGATGGTTCCAGCATTTGCAGGTTACCCATGTTGTCATTTATCTTGTCCATGATGATTCTTTCCATGGCCTTGCATATGTGGTTGGTCAGATTTTCTGGTCTGTAGTTACCCAGATCAGTGGTTGGACCTCCTTTGTGCAGGCAAATGACTGTAGTCTTCCATTCCTTGGGCACAAAATCTGACCTTAGGCTAAAGCTGAAAAGTGATTCAGAAGCATCCTAGGATGTTATCTGGCCCCATTGATGAGGTGTTCTTGGACTTGGAAAGTGAACTTATGATCTGTTTCCTAGTAATGGTTAGGGGGATTGTGGTATGTGGTGTATTTCCTTTGGACTATTGGGGGTAGTGGGGGGAGAAAGTTGAGCTGAACTGGTCAGCCAAAAGGTTGGCAGTGACCTCTGGTTCAGTGTGGGGGATGCCAGTTTACAATATGTTCTGCGCATTGTTGCATGTTTCCTCTGATGTTCTGGTCATAGCTGTAGAAAGCTTTGTGGCTATCCTTTGCCTGAGAAGCTATTTTTTCTTCAAATTTAGCCTTTGAAGTATTAATTAACCTGCTTAGCTGCCTGTTTAGATTGGCCAGAGAACTTTTAGTGTGTATGACTTTGTTTCTCCAAGATTTTTTTTTCTTTTGTGATATAACCAATATTGTGATGCCAGCAAGGTGGCTTGTTTTTTTTAGACTGTCTTGTACTTAATATGAGTGGGCACAGCTCTGTCTATACAGCTATCAATGTGACTGTACAGAGATTTTGTAAACAGTTCAGCATATGCTGTGGTATTTACTGGATTTGGGAGGGGGGTATTTGGAATTTAGCCCAGGTGTCGCTTAGTAGGGAGAAGTTAGCCTTGGAAGGTTTTTTTGTTTCACTGGATCCCTGGATTTAATTTTTATTTCAAGCAATACTGCCTTATGGTCAGATCTGATGAACAACGACATTACATTGTGAGGAGCATCCACCCCCCATATTCATGAGTGCACGGTCAAGGATGTTTGTACCCTTGGTAGGAGAATGGACTAACTGTTCTAGGATATTGATATTAACAAAGTTTAGGAATTGCTGGGCTTGTGCATTAGAAGTGGTGTAGGATTCTCGATCTATAGAGAGGTAGTTGACTAAGCCAAGATCCTCCATGAATATCACATTGGGTTGAATGGTGAGGTAGTCTAGTACATTGCGGTAGGTAGTTATGTGTTTCCTGGGACATGGAGGAGGACCTGTTGCAAGGATATGGTATAAGATCCTGTTTGTGGTGAGTTGCACATGTATGAGTTTCACCAAGTCATATACTTTAACCTGGATGTGAGGTTGGTTTTAATACAGACTGAGACTCCTCCACCTTTAGTTCCCTCCTGTGCAGCAGCTGGTCTAAAGGTGTGAAAGGCATTATAACACTGCATTGCTGAGTTACTATCCATGACTTTAAACCATGTCTCTGTTACTGCACAGATGTCTACACTCTCCAGGGAGAGGAAGGCTTTTAGGGAGTGGAGTTTCTTGTTAAAACTTCTAGCACAGAGCAGTACTACCTTCAGATATTCCTTTAAGTCAAGAGGTTTATCAGTTTGGAATTGCCTAAAAAGGCATTATGTGAGCGGAGAAAGTCTTTTCCAATGTCGGAAAGCCAAGAGGGGATAAGTGCAGACCATCCCTGACAAAGCAGCATGGCCTGTCAACTATGTCCTCCCCAGGCTGTCAAATATTGTATCCCCTTGGATTGACACCAGAAGCTAAACCAGTTTGTTAAAATCAGTTATTTTCTGTTGGTAATGTGACATCATCCTTGGAGAAGGTAGTATGTTGCCCAGTGCTAGGCTTATAGATGCCCGAGACATATAATCAGGGAGCTTGATCATGCCTCGCTTCATATAGTCAAGAGAGGTACAGAGAGATCATTAACACCCGCATAGACTATGATAGTCATACTGGTACCTGTGGTTCAGTCATCAATGACCAGAAGATTTAGCTGTGTGGGAATTTGCCTTAATGGCTTAGCAGTAGAAGCAGTGGATACAGTGTTACTATGTGTAGCTGTGGGTAGTGTTTTAGCGAAGTGTTTGCATGATAGCTGAGGACCCTTTTTTTGATCGTGCTGTGCAAGATGTCTTAGTTTTAGGAAGGTTACCTGTAAGCGCCTCAGCATAAGTAGTTTTTATGTGTTGGGCCTGTGCAGCAAGTGTGGTCCAAGTGTCACTGACAACCTCTGTAGGATTAGTTTTGTTGTATGAGAGTTTTGCCTCCAGTGTTAAAGTATGCGAGAGGTGTAAATACACTTTATCTGTTTTATTAAGAATAAGTGGGTTGTTAGTGTACATGATGCAGTTGTTACAATGGCTCAGAATACTTAACTCAACCAGACTGGCCACAGAGAGTGGCAGGAAGTGCATATCCGTGGCTGCTGATCTAATGTGGAGGACTGAGGGAAATTTAAATATTGAATAAGTCAGTAAGATGAGGAACTTGACGAGCAATGCTCAGCTATGTGCAAACTAGATGCTCTAGCAATTAAAAAAAATCTGTCTAGACAGTAATGTTATTTAAGGGAAATTTATTGGTGTGTACACGGATTACATGCGAGGATTGCACTGCGAGATATCAGTGACTGTACAGATCACTGTTAGGTACTGCTACTCGGAGATGAACTGTTCAAACAATTCTGTAAAAAAGGACAAAAGTACAGATATTCAACACAGAAACACTCCATTAATGCACTTGTGACAAAAACAATGCAAAAACGTGCCAAAACAGTTGATATGGTAATGTAAATCTTAGCTTCCTCATAGATTATGAGCTAGATCTGCAACTGCGACGCTTACACAGCAGAGGGGGTTTGATTTTAAAAAAAAAAAAAAAAAACTACAAACAAGGCCCTCTGGCCGATCCAAAAACAGCACACTGTTCTATCCTTTACACAGTCCTGGGCCAGAAAATAACTCTGGTCCCCTCTACTAAAGTGGAACCAAGGCAGTTCTAACTGAAGACTGTAAAAAGGTCAGAAAATGCTATTTAGAACAAAAACACTCAATTAATGCAGCTGTAACAAAACTAATGTGAGAAACAAGTACTAAAACAGTTGGTATGGTAATGCAAGTCTTGGCTTCTGTAGAGTTTAGCAGACACCAGCAACACTCTTCTTCTCAAACAAAGACATTGGAGATCTCCAAACTCTGGACCCCACACAGTTCAGGTTTGTAAAAGGCAGATCATGTCTCCTAAACCTGATAGACTTCTTTGAAGCAGTCACCAAAGCCATAGATGAGGGTAAGGTGGTTCACACAGCCTATCTAGATCTCGCCAAGGTGTTTATCTCTAATTCCAGACTGGGGGATGGTGTCAAACTCACTAAACTAGGTATAAATCTCTGTGTCACAAGATGGGTTGCCAGCTGGCTTACTGACAGAACCCACACTGTGAAAGTAGCAGACTCCAAATCCGACTTCAGACCAGTGACAACTGGAGTACCACAGGGTTCAGTCCTGGGTCCTCTCCTGTTAGCCTGTACTTCAGAGAAGTAGATACCAAACACAGAAGGTCTTTGGCTAACTAAATTCGCAGATGACTGCAAACTAGGAGCCATAATCAAAACTTTTAACGATGTGGACATCCTACAAAAGGGCATCACTGGGACACATGCCTGGTGTTAAAGCCATGGTCTCAAGCTCAATGCCAAAAAGTGCATTGTCATCCCCTTTGGTAAAAACTCTGTACCCATGAACTACCACATAGGCGGTGATCTACTTAACACTGAAAGTATGATAAGAGACCTTGGGACGCAGGTGGACGGTAGTCTCTCCTTTAGTAATTACATTGCCACAGTGGTCAGGAAATCTTTCTATGTGGCACACCTCATCACAAAGGGTTTCTCATCCAGAAGAAAAGAGGTCATTGTTCCCCTCTACTCATCACACCCATTAGACCCATTATAGAGTACAATGCCCCTTTTGGTATGTACCTCACAAGACATCTACAACAACTGGAAAGGCCGCAAAAATACCTCACAAAGAGGATTACTGGCCTCAAACAGATGCTTTACGCAGACAGACTCAAAAAACTCCAGCTTTACTCCGTCGCATATCGCCTACTCAGAGGCAATCTCTGCCTAACATACAAGGCTATGTCAAACCCAGATCTGTTGGACATGCTCCACTTAAAGAAATCCCAATCCCTCCGAGGTACACGCTCTAAGGACCTAAACCTTGTCACCACAATAAACAGAACATGCTGGACGGATAGATTCCTGTCCCAGAGACTTCCCATACTGTGGAACAGACTACCTATTTATGTCAAACAGAGCTCCTCATTAGCACTCTTCAAGAAAAATATTGATGATTGGATGGGTAATAGGAAATTCACCCCGGGGATCACTTCTGTGGTTCTGCTTGACAGGAGCACAGGAAAATAATTTTCATGGGTGGCGAAAGCCAGGGTACCTTTTTGGCTAGGCTTGTATAGGCTCTAGGGCCAATAGCCTAGTACCTACCTATGAACCTATAAGTAGCATTATTGCCTAATGTTGCCAAATGCCTCAGGCACAGAGATTCAAATTTTTTTTAAATAAGCAAGCCTTCTAGCCAGTCAAATAAAGGCACAATAAGACTTACACCAGCAGTTCCCATCTCGGAAAGGTGGAGGCTACCCTCTCTTCCCACAAGCCTTCTTAATGTAAAATTAGTTTGGAGCCCAAGTTTGAATAGACTGTTGTGTATAGTTGTTATTCTTCTTAAAGACATACCTCCAAAATTCCACTCTTTTGTTTCTTGAATTTTCTCCCCTGCTTTATCATCTCCCCTTTCCATTTTGAATTATAACCTTCCACTTTTGGCATATATATATATATGAGCCTTGTTTGAACCAGGCTGTGCTGAGGTGCATCATCTCTGGGACGTTTTACAAAATTCCTGAGACTCCAAGACCAATTAAAGTGCTTTTTTATTTATTTTCACTTATTTTATTGTGTTTGCACTTGCTTATTGTTTTTATCTGTACCTTATAGCTAATTTATCACATTTGCTTTGTTTTAAAGCAATTTACTGATTAACTGCATTTCATTACTGTTTAACTGTATTTTATTGCTATTTACTGCAATTCATTACTGTTTAACTGCATTTTACTGCATTTCATTACTGTTTCTGGCAGCCATTGTATGTTGGTAGGAGCTTCTCTTCTCTGTTAGTGAGAATAGCAGGGCTGCCTGGACCGTGTCTGGCACAAGCTGATTGGAAGAGAGCAGGGGCTAGCAGTATTGGCTAGATTTCTGTTTTACTAGAATCTTCTATTATTTTGTGGTATTTAAACCCCAAGTTTGAGCTGGTTTGGCCTTGTTTAAGCATCGTGCATCACAGCTGCAATGTTTTTAACCCATTGCCAGATATTCCTGCTACAATTTTTCCCTTAGTAGCACTTGTGTGATCACCTAGTAGTACTCTTCTTAGACCTTTCACCTTTTACCTTCTTAGCTCTCTCTAGCCTCTCTTCCTCAGATTTTGACAAATATGGATGGATGATTTCCTACAGTTTCTCCTGCCAGTCGGGTTGATATGGGCATCCTGAGAAAGTGTAGCAACTGCCTTGTGTACACAGACTACCCTCTACTACTACCACCTAGGAACAGAATTTGTGAGAGATGCAGTTATATTAAGAGCCCTAGTGTCTATGTTCTCTCCCTCACAAGATAGTGTATCTGGCACTGAGAAGGTTGTCAAAACCACACCTCAAAAACCACCCACACGTACTCAATGCACCCACATATGCAGAGGTCCTCCACAAAAACATACCCAAACAAAAGAGACCTCTGAGGCAAAAACATATGTGAACTCCACAGCCCGCCACACCACACATAGTCCACATGCCTGCCTCTCACAGCCACTAAGGCCTAACCATAAACTCAACATATTAGTCATAGGTGACTCCATTGTGAGGCACACAGAGATGTGCCTCTCACCAGGCTGGATAAGGAGAAAGTCATGTTATGTACCTAGCCTTAAGCAACATTCTACTGTTACCCAGAATGATGCCTCAGTACAAACAGAAAATGATTGACGTTAACAACTGGCTTAGTTTCTGATGTCATTCCAACTGGATCTAGTACCTGACAGCTTGGGAAGACATGATTGACCGACCATGATGCTTTGCCAGAGATGGCATACATTTGTCTCCCTTGAACTTCAGGCTTCTGGAAAAGGCTCCTGCCTCCTCCATAGTGCCTTTTTTAGGCAATGCCATGAGGTCAAAACTACCAACAAGAAAATTTAATCTAAATGCAAATTAAAGGTCATGCTGCTAAACGCTAGGAGTCTAAACATGAAACTGCACTCATTGCAAGCATTCTCAACCCTGGAAGATGCTGACATTTGTACAGCCAAAGAAACCTGGTTCAAAGCTGCAAAGAGCACCCCAGCCATACCAGGTTAGTCGTCCTATCATACATTCAGTCCCCAGACCGTGGGCAGCAAAGCAAAAGGAGGTGGAGTTTCAGTGTATGTTAAAGACATACCACCTCCAGGCTGGTCAAACAGTATGATGCACAGGAGAGACTCCAGGTGCAGTAAACTGTTGACAAAGACCCCTGTTAAAATCCTAGTTAGCTACAGGCCCTCAACTTTGACTCAAGAATGCCCACTCCACCTATCTGAACCTCTTTGAATCTATCAAGATTCAACCCTTTACCCTAATCCTGGGTGACTTTTTAAATATCAAACCATAGATTGGGAGAACTACTCATGCCAAAACACAACCGCCCAGAGATTCCTTGATTTCATCAATGCAAAGCCTTTGACCAGCTGCTCAACACCTCCACAAGAGGTGATAATATCTTGGACTTGGTATTAACCAACAAGAGTAACCACTGCAGCATCCCAACAGTGTCATCTTCCCTGGTAAGATTCAACCACAAAGTGGTCACTTTCGAAGTCATCATCTTCTCCGCCCCCCTTGCTGGGGTCAAACAAAAACTTCTCCAAAGCTGATTACAACCTCCTGAGAGAAGGTATAAACAGCTTCACAGTTCCCCCCCTCCATAGGAACTGGCACAAATGTCCATCCAAACCTGTACCAAAGTACTATACAAGCATTTGTATAGCTGCATGGAATCAAGAATACCCGACAGGACAAAATCTTCCTCCTCAAAGAAGAATAAACCTGTCTGATGGATATCTGCAATAAGTAAACTCTCTAATAAAAGGAAAAATAATTGCTGTCCAGGACCAAGAAGGAGCAGGTGCGTAACTGGAAGCAATCGCTCCTTAAACTGAACAAGCAAATAAGAGCACTAGTGAAATCCTCCAACGCAAACTTCGAGTCCAAACTGGCCACATCTACTAAAGACAGTCATAAGGCCTTCTTCACATATATTTGCAGTCTCAAAGGAAGCACTCAGATCTGCTCAGAACTGGTGGTCAAGAACACCACATACACAAACGCCATAGATATAGCCAACCTGCTGGCAGACAGGTTCCGCAAATCTTCACCCCTCTGTCCCCCCATCAGTAAATCAGGACATCCCCAGCACCTGCCCCCTCCCATTATCTCTAGAGAGTATGTAATCACTGTCCTCTCAAAGGCAAAAAATACAGCCTCCATGGGACCTGATAACATCCCAGGCTGCATCCTGTATGAACTCTGGCAGGAACTTGTGGCACCATTAGACACCCTATTCAACCAAAGCCTGAGTACCGGCTTTGTACCCAAGTGGAGGGCAGACACAGTCATCCCTTTGCACAAAGGTGGACTGTCCACCGATCCAAGAAATTATAGAACCATCAGCCTAACTAGTCTGATCTGCGTGGCCGTGGAATGGATTATCATGGACCTCATTAACAAGGACATTGGAAACCTCCAAACACTTGATCCCACACAGTTTGGTTTCATCAAGAGTAGTTCATATCTGTTAAATTTGGTCCACTTCTTTGAGATGGTCACCAAAGCCATGGATGAGTGGAGGACTGTGCACACTACCTACCTTGACCTGGCCAAAGCATTTGATACTATTCCCCACTTGGGTATATTAGATAAACTCTCTCAACTAGGCATCAAACCATATGTTACCAGATGGGTAGCAAACTGGTTCACTGATAGAACCCCTAGTCGAAGTTGGGGAAGCCACCTCAAGCAGTAGACTCATAACGAGCGTTGTATCCCAGGGGTCGATCTTGGGGCCTCTGTTTGAGATGTACTTTTCTGAGGTGCAGGCCAAAACCAGTGGGCTATGGCTGATCAAGTTTGCAGATGACTTCAAGCTGGGCGCTGTCATCAATTCTTCTAGTGCTCTGGACATCCTCCAAGAGGGTCTCGCCCAAACAAATGACTGGTGCCAGAAACATGCCCTCAAACTGAATGCCAAAAAATGCATCATCCCCTTTGTGGAGAGGGATGTCCCCACAAATTCTAACATTAATAACAAGGTCCTAAGCATGCAGTCAGTCTTGAGGGACTTGGGCATCCATGTTGATAGCAAACTGACTTTTGACCACCATATTGCCTCCATTGTTGGAAAGCTTTCTACATGGCCCACCTTATCAAGAAGGTTACCTCATCCAGGGACAAGGAGATCATAACATCCCTGTATTCTTCCCTTATAAGACCCATTATTGGGTACAATGCACCTTTCAGCATGTACCTCACAAAGTACATGCAGCAGCTAGAGAGACCATAGAGGTTCCTCACCATGAGACTCCAGGACTTCAGACATCAACCCTACACACACAAGCTAAAAGCCTGTCCCTCTACTCAGTCTCATACAGACTCCTCAGAAGTTACATCTGTCGGGCATACAAAGTAATCTCAGACCCTGCCTTGATGGACTACTGCATATCCGCAAGTCAAGCTTCACTCGAGTAACCTGCACGCGTGACCTCAGCCTAGTCTGTGCCATCAATAGGACTTGCTGGTGGGACAGATTTGTGCCCCAGAGACTCCGCCTTCTGTGGAATCGACTCCCTCTCCATGTCAAGCAGAGTACCTCATTAATCCTTTTTAAGCGCACCCTGAATAACTGGATGGGGAACAGAAAATACATCCCTAGGATTCCACCTGTGTCCCTGCTGGACAGGAGCATTGTGTAGGTACTGGGCTAAATTCTTGGTTAGGCTTGTAAAGACCTCAGGGCCAATAGCCTAGTAACTTCCTATGATCCTATGAACTGTGTAGCTCTAAAATATCTCTTCAAATCAGGTAATCCTAAACCACCTCCTATTGGAAGGATCAACTTATCCCAGTTAATTCTTGCTCTCTTCTCCTCCCAAATAAATTCTTTTAAATTTTTATTAATTCATAGGTTCATAGGTTCATAGGTTCATACTAGGCTATTACTATGCCTATCATTTTCTGTGCCTCTGTCAAGCAGTGACACTGATCCATCCATTGGTCAAGATTCCTTGAACAAGGCCATGGTTCTGAGGATCTCTATTTTTTTTGGTGAAGCATATTCATCAAAAATCTGGGTTTGACATGGCCTTATATGTCAGGTCACCTCACCTCCTTGATCTAGATGTGAATCCCTTCATGATCAGGTGGGCGATATAGAAGGTTTAACTACTTTAGCAACACATAGCCCCAGATCCTGATGACTTTTCTGTGCTCAGTGGATTGTCACCTATATGGTAGCTAGGCCATGGCTCTGGCACCAGTTATCCGTTTTCTGTGAGGCCCTTCTGGGATATTTATTTATGAGTTCCATTATGATCCTCTCCATGGCTTTGCAGATAAGGCTTGTCAAGCTAATGGGTATTAACAGGGTCTGTGGGGGGGCCGCCCTTATGAAGTGGGACCACACTGAGGTGAGGCTAAGATTAAACAGCTGTCCTAACTGTGGGTTTAATTCCTCGTTGAGTTCATATCCTCTGGAATAGATATCTCTCCTTTTAAGTTTGCACTGAACCTGTCAGCCAGTATGTTAGCAATGTGTGTAGGTTCAGTAATTTTCATTGTTGTAGAGCTTGTTTATGGCTGGTTTGAGTAATGTTTACCACTGGCTCAGGGGGCCTTAAAAAGGAGACCTAGTGCCCCACAACTTCTGTTCTTGAGGAAAAAAATATGCCTGACCCATATATAAAATTAAAGGGACTAAAAACATTTTCACTGTATCTTACTGTCCATGTCCATAAACAGGAGCTTCTATTTTCTCAGTTTCTGTATTATATTTCTAGTCTTTTCTCACATCCTTAGCTGCCATAACAGAAGCCTTTTTAAGCCTTGTTAATCCATACTCCTGGATTCTTCATCATTTCGTATCCTCATAAATATGGGTATTGCATAACCAAATGCTGTGTGGATATGTAAATTACAGCTATAACCTTTGATTTATCTTCATTAATTTTGTATCCTGAAAAGAGCTGATACTGTTTCAAAATGTTCCACAACACTGAGATGCCCTTTTCTGGATTTAACAGGTATAAAATAACATTGTCGGCAAATAATCCCAGCATTTTCTGAGTACCATACCAATTATGTCCTTGAGTTTTTGGGTCTCTCTCTCTCTCTCTTTTTTTTTTTTTTTTTGCCAATGGCTCTAAATATAAAGAAAATGAAAAAGGGGAAAGAAGACTGCTCTGGCTAGTTCCTCTGGAAAAAAAAAAAAAAGGACTCATCAGAGAGGAGCCCTCCCACTTTAATTCTTGGCTCTGATTCTTCTTCTATCTTCTTAATTAAACTTATTATTCAATCAGGGAAAACAAATGCATCCACTTCCTACTCATAAAATCCCAGCTTACGGTCTCAAATGCTTTCTCTGCATCAAGATTCACCAACAACCATGGTATTTTCTTACATTCTGCTTCTCTCTTGATCACCATTGTTCTGTTCATGTTTTCAAAAGTTTGTCTCCACTCCACAAAACCACATTGAGCCATATCTATCAATTTTGGCAACATCTTTGACATTCTTTTAGGTAGTGTAGACATAACCATTTTGTAATAATGGTTTAAAATTGAAATGGGTCTGTATGAAGCTGGATCTGACGGGTGTTTACTCTCTCTTTAGGTAATACAGCCACTGCAGCCTTCTTCCAAAATGTTGGTGCTTCCCCCTCCTTTTAAACTGTTAAACAAAATCTTCCAGATCTTCATCACTTTCTTCTCTCCTAACTTCCAGAGGAATATCTTCTGTTCCTGGAGACTTTCCTGACGATTGATTTATACATCACCATTTTTATTTAATCTCCTCCTGTCTTAATTGTTGTTGAGCTTCATTTTCCTCTTACCTTAACATAATTAAGTCTCCCATAAATATTTCCACTTGTGCTTTATCTTGATTTCCACACTTCTGTGCTTTATTCAGAGTTCCATAACAATTCTGAAATCTCTCAAGCATCTGCAGGATCTCTAGTTATTTTTCTTGTCATGGGTTCCCTAAATTTGGCAACAACCCTTTTAACTTGATGCTGCCTGAGTTGTTGTGCTTAAAGATTTTGTGCTGTGGAGTTATCAAAAACAGTTGCTAACAGCAATGTTTCTAAACTCATGCACATTGTCCAGAAACTCGCTTATTTTCTCTTTAGCAGTCTGTATTTTCACCTCTTGCTCTTTGTGGTTTTCCTGTTTCTGCAATGCTAACCTCTGTCAGTCCCTCTAAATTATTCCTATTATTTCTTAACCTTCTCTCTTTCTCAATTGTTTCTACTGTTTTTAAAACTCCATTTTCATGTTATCCCACTCACTAACTATAACTTCTGAAGGTGTTTCTGTCTTCTCTAATAATTCTCAAATAATTTCCACCACCCATTCCTTAAATTCCTCTCATTGTAAGAGGTAGCTGACAAAGTACCAGCCTCGCATTCGTTTTTCATTAGCTTGCATTTTTATCTTGGTGTTTGAGTGCATGATCTGAAATAGTTCTTGCATGTGTCAAACCTTTCAAGTAAGTGCAAATATTCATGTGAAATATAATTTTTGTCTAGTGTAACCCAATTATTGTACCTTGTGAAATAATATGCAAATTCTGTCCAAATTTCTTCTACTAAATTCAGATCTGCCATTCCAAGTATCATATTTTTTTTTCATAAATCCTCTTCTCTGACATTTTTCTTTCTGGTTTTCCTGATGCATCCTCACTATTGCAAATCAAGTTCCAGTTCCCACCTATATGCAGAATTCCTTGCTGAAAGCTGATTATGTCTCCCAAAATTCTTATTTTTGTGGAATCTAAATGCATGCCAGTGTAATATTCATCCCTTGCCAGTAGTCCCTTACTAGCATAAACCTACTATTGCCATCTTTTTCCCACATTTTTTTTACTGTTGGAGCTGCTCTAGCAATTAGTATAATTACTCCTCTTTTCCTTTGTCCCTGATATTCTGCTTAATATCATTCCTAAAATCCTTTCTTTGTTAAATTCACATGCTCATTTCTTTCCAGCTGTGTCTCCTGCAGCATTGCTATTTTCACTGTGCATTTCTTTATATAATTCAGTGCTCTTTCCCTTTTGTCTATACCTGTAAGGATATTTACATTCCAAAATATTATGGATAGTGTAGCCATAATGATAAAAAGCTGTTGCTTCCACATATCGTACATGAATTTTTTGAATATGTATTTCCACATTCAATTCAAATTATTTGGTAGTCTGATCTTTTATGCAGTTGTTTCTAATCTCCATTTGAACTTGTTACATATTTCAAGACTTTGTTTTAATGAAAACCCTGAAACATAAAACTAAATACATTTTCAAAACACCCCCATTTCCAATTAACTTGGAACAAATGCAGAGAACTATGTACATAATCAGAAAATGAAGTTTAACCATCTAGATATAAACAACTGTCCCAAATCAACATCTGCACCCTCAAGCATCACCTAACCTAAAATTAAGGTTATCAACGCTAAAGCACATGCAACACTGTGCTCCCACTTAACACTGATTGCTGTCTGTTCTTTTCATATCTCTGTCCCTCTCTCAGTTATGAAAAACTCCTTGCATGCTTTCAGAAAACATTAATATCTCTAATAAAATGTGCATTGGTTATCTTAAAATAAAACTAAATTGTACACTGTTCTGTTAAATACATTAAAGTATTAAGGCTGCAAGGGAGTCTGCTATCTCTCATTTATTTTCTATAATTTCAGACTTTACTTTTCACTTAACTGCTTGCCATTGTACCCTTAGATTTTGCATTTCCCTCCGAAAGAATGCTCAGAGCTCTCAAGATTAATTGCTTACACCTGCAGACAGCTCATCTCCATGGAAAAGTATTTAATGTATATTTGTCAATTTCCATCGGAACAGAATGTACAACTGCCTTTGGCTGCAGACTTCTTGACTCCCACTGAATATTTGTTAATGAAAAAAACAAGCCAATATCTTTGCAGGTCTACGAAACTTGGCATTTTTCAAGTCTTTCATAATTTTTTTCTTAAGCCTACTTACTTACAAAAAACACTTGTTTATAATTTAATCCAAAAGCATTGATTTAGACATTCACCCTTGTAAAAATAAGAGAGCATATCTTAATTCTACATATAGTATAATCAGTGCACCCTTGCATGCCACCCCATCCCAGCAACCCAGGATCACAGTGTATTAACATTAAACTTGGTTTTGTGCAGCCTTTCTTCTCTTGTTATACTACAAAACATATATTTCTTAGAACTAAAAAGTACGTTTTTACAATAATATCTTTAACACATATAACAGCCACTGAAAAGACCCCCCCCCACATTTAAAATCCCTTGACTACACTCATCACAAAGATGATTTATTGTATATAACATGCAGCTTCATTTTAAACAAATAGTAATGAGCGAAAATTGCTTCACTTAGTTACTTTTTTCCTCTTTTAGTGTCCTTCTAAATGTTAGTGATATAAAATGGGGTATATGCTTTACAGTCCACCCACAAGTTTAGCAATGTCAGCAACATTCTTGTTTATTTCCAGCACTTTTTTCTTGAAAATCCATATTTCACAAATGTGACTGACTGCTTTATGATTTCCTGTGTATTCACTAAATTCAGTGTTCCTGGACTTCCTGTTCATCTCTATCTCCCAACACCAGACTCTGTTCAAGTCCAAGGTATTCCTGATTCTTCTAGTCAACTCATGTGCTTTTTTCTGCCTCAAGTATTTACCTTTGGAACATTGGAAAAGGTTTCACTGGCAAAGTCTGTCTGAACTTTACTGTCAGAGGAATGAGAAACAGAGTCCCCTTGTGTTTGCGGTGACACTTTTTGTTGGATAAATTTTATTTCTGCCTTGGCCTGTTTTTCATCAGAAAATGTATTTGACACACCAGGACAAAAATACTCTGAAGACAGTTGGATACAGCAGCATGAATCTCACACCTGTCTCTTCCCTGATTGCTTGGATAAATTTGCTCATCTTCTGCCTGGTTTACAGATAATGATCATTTTCCTCACTCTGTTGTCTCAAATTTAATATCTTTAACATATAACACTCTACAACAGTTTTGTCAGGAGCAGCTCTTTCTGCTGATATGATTGCATTTTTACTAATGTAGGTCTTGGTTGCTTTCTCATGACCAGGTTTGGAGCATACACTCTGTGCCACTTCAGTTTGAAAATCCTGTTTGTGAGCACCAGTCCAGTTGCTTAGTGTTTTCATATAATCAATACAGTCTGTTCCATCTAGTTTCTCTGGTACAGCTTAAAATCTCAGATTTTCTCTGTATGCTGTGTCTTCCAACGCTACTATTTTTTTGAAATTGCTCTTCTTGAGAAGCTCATACTCAGCCATTTTCTTCATTTCAAATATCGTTTGCAGTTTTAATAGTTCATCTGAACAGCTTTTTAAAGTTACTTCTTCCATGCTCCTGACTTTTTTTGTTTGATTTGATATGCTTCTTCAGTGTTTCAGAGTAGTGGAAGCTAGGTTAAGAAGGGACGTGATGATTAGTGATCAGCAGTATGGTTTCATGCCAGGAAAGAGCACTACAGATGCGATGTTTGATCTGAGAGTGTTGATGGAGAAGTACAGAGAAGGTCAGAAGGAGTTGCATTATGTCTTCGTGGATTTAGAGAAAGCATATGACAGGGTGCCTAGAGAGGAGTTGTAGGTATTGTATGAGGAAGTCGGGAGTGTCAGAGAAGTATGTAAGAGTGGTACAGGATATGTATAAGGGTAGTGTGACAGCGGTGAGGTCTGCGGTGGGAGTCACGGATGCGTTTAAGCTGGAGGTGGGATTACATCAAGGATCAACTCTGAGCCCTTTCTTATTTGCAATGGTGATGGACTGGTTGACAGACGACATCAGACAGGAGTCCCCATGGACTATGATGTTTGCAGATGACATTGTGATCTGTAGTGAGAGTAGGGAACAGGTGGAGGAGACCCTGGAGAGGTGGAGATGAGCTCTAGAGAGACGAGGAATGAAGGTCAGCAGGACTAAGACAGAATATATGTGTGTGAATGAGAGGGAGGATAGAGGAATGGTGAGGATGCAGGGAGTAGAGGTGGCGAAGGTGGATGAGTTTAAGTACTTGGGATCAACAGTTCAGAGTAATGGTGAGTGTGGAAGAGAGTTGAAGAAGAGTACAGGCAGGATGGAGTGGGTGGAGAAGAGTGCCAGGAGTGATTTGTGACAGATGAGTACCAGTAAGAGTGAAAGGGAAGGTCTACAAGAGGGTAGTGAGACCAGCTATGTTATATGGGTTGGAGACAGTGGCATTGCCAAAAAGGCAGGAGTCAGAGCTTGACATGGCAGAGTTGAAGATGTTAAGATTTGCACTGGGTGTGACGAGGATGGAGAGGATTAGGAATAAGTATATAAGAGGGTCAGCCCAGGTTGGAAGGTTTGGAGACAAAGCCAGAGAGGCAAGATTACATTGGTTTGGACATGTGCTGAGGAGGGATGCAGAGTTTATTGGGAAAAAGATGCTAAGGATGAAGCTGCCAGATAACAGGAAGAAGAAGGTGTTCCTGATGTACATCACATCTGCTAAGTTTTATGGATGTGGTGAGAGAGGGCATGCAGGTGGTTGGTGTGACAGAGCAAGATGCAGAGGATAGGAAGAAATGGAAACAGTTGATCTGCTGTGGCGACCCCTAACGGGAACAGCCAAAAGAAGTGTTTCATTTATTTAATCACTTCTGAATACATCGGATTTATTTTTTCTCTAAATTACTGGAAGCCATCTCTTGAGCCAAAGCTGAATCTTGAATTGTTTTTTGCTAAACTGCTGCAGAATCTTTCCCTGGCAATGTTTTCTTTTTACCTTTTCTGGTTGGTATTCTTTCAGGTTCTCTAAATTTCTTCTTTGCTGGCATCTAAGCAGTGTACTTATTAGCCAATAACTGAATTCTGGCCAAAAAATGGTTTCAGTGGCACTCCTTTTTTCCTCAGTTTCTGTTTTCATACTGGCAGAGCTGAAAGTAAGCTGTTGATCAGTGTGTAGCCATCTTGAAAGTGTCTGACCTTGCAATATTTTTGATATAGTACTTCTACCTAATGCAACAAAGCTCCATGATAACTTGTTTGTGCTGCAGTATGGTAATGCAGGTTGGAGATCCATTTTCCTGCAAACACATCCTGTTCTCTTGAAGCTTCCAGGTCTGATACTGCAGTACATTTCTTAACCTTTTTCATGTACACAAGACCACACAGTTTTTTCTCTGCATGTAAGCTAGGCTCTTCTGATGCCTTATCCACATTTATCTCTAAATGGGTTTTAACCATAACAACTTCTTCAATCTCTTCTGATTCAGCTGTCTCAGACTTGTTGCAGTCTCTAGTGTCATTATACATTTTAGCCATGCTGTAGGAAAAAACTCCATCAAGGCTTAAGTAGTCTTCACAGTGCCTGGGCCAGATATGCCCTGTTTATATAAGTAATGCACTGAGCATTCTCTGGAGATAGGTCATAGGCCTAGTAGGCTAGTTGAGTCAGTAAATTAACAGATCTTGATGTGTCAGTGCTTTGTAGAATGCAGTACTCTGGCACAGCACAGGCTGAGTAGATAGTTCCTGATGGGTTTTCTGCTTCTCAGAGTTCTTCTCCTGGTATAACTGGAACCTATTAGTTACCAGTCTCAACCGTCTGATATTTGATCCTACTTCATCAACAGACTTGAATTTCATCTCTTTGAAGGTGTTCCTGATGTACATCACATCTGCTAGGCAGATTTTTGAGTTCACAATATCTGGAGAGATCCATATGTGTGTTTTTCATAAATAAAATTGACTATTTTAGGGCTACCATTTATTTCTTTTGAAAGTTGTGTAATTATCATTGAATCAATCCATTTGACACCCTGTTCTTTGTTGAAGTAGGATCCTGGGGCAGCGACCTTCAGGACTTTATATGAGCACCACCAGTTGAGATATTTTTTGGTGAGTGCATGAATTTAGGAAGATTCTGTTTGTCTCCTTTGGTTCCGTAAGGAAGGGTTGGCATTCTCCGAGTCCCTCTGTGTCTTGCCAGATCCATTTTTTGCTATTTTATGGCCACATAACCTGGAGCATTCTACAGTGTTGGGTGAGAGTAGTTACTTTTAGTTCTTGTTTCAAGAATGTGTCCATTGTCCTGTATGTGCTGCAGGAATTTGGTCTGTGGTGCAATTGTTTATCAAAGCACTCCAACTTGAATTTGCACTCCAGTAGCATATCTTCCTTTCTGATGCCATTGGCCTACAGATTTTGTCTGACATCCTCTGTTTTGTACAGGTCAGGGATTATTGCATGAGATTCTTCCCATCTGCGGACCTAACGCAGAGGGCCCCTCAAAGTAGAATGTAACAGATATGCTTTTGCTTGTTGTCAGCTGATCTTTGGCAGGGACCTCTGCACTGTGTACTTAAACATTTTAGTATCTCTGTATGTTGGCTAATCTCTTTTTTTCAGACAGAGTGGCTTCAGTTCCAGACTACTATGTCCTTAGTGGTTTGATTTTCTTGCAGTTGGTGACATGGTGTTGTCCTAAGAGGACATAACCTGTGGAATGTGGGGCTGGGAGAACATAGGAATGCAGTGGCTTAAAGATGTGAGGCAGCATCCCTGAAGAAGTGCCATAGGAAACTCTCATGCAAAAGATCCTAACCACATTTTCATTGCAAAGGGCCATAAATCAACTGGTATATTGAGTACATGCATATATTGTTCCAAACCACTTTCATGCTTATTAGAGTTTTTTTCAAGTTTTTAGTCCTCCTGAGGCACTGTCCCACTTTGTCAGTCTGCTGTCTTGAAATTTAGAACTCTGTTTGGATTGTCTCAGTTCACTATTTACTTTAATGTAAATAACTTTAGTGATCACTTGCTCCTAATGGGCTCCCCATGTCTGCTCTTAGAGCCTCTTTTATTCCCCGTTTGTAGTAGGCTGTCATACTAGTTGTCTAAGGCTTGCTTCCTTTGATGTGCTTAGAGTGATTTGGCTGTTTTGTCAACAAATGTAAAATAAAATAAATAAATAAAATAAATAAATTCCAAGGTATTCCAATTTAGATTTGGTACACTAACACACCTCACTAAAATATACCTTTTATCAACCATTCCATGGATACTGTCTATCATTTTCCATTTTCTGCTGTGTAACAAGGAGTTGTGTATGCAGCTCTTCTATGGCTTGTCTTATTTATAATTTTTCATTGTGATCCACATTTGCCTCTTATCTTGTCTTGCATGCCATTCTGCTTTAATGTATTCACTTATGTAGAAGAGAGCTTCTTGCTTCCTATTATAACTAAGCTGTTTCTCCTGTAAATAGTGTATCCACGGTGTTTACCCCTAAGGTCACTGTTCTGTGTGTGTCTTGCTTCTATTGCCAATTTAAATATCACAGCATTGTTCCCTGATCAGTGCCTCTTAATTTCTGTGTTCGGAATATGGTCATTCTATTAATTACTTTTGTGTCATCCTGGTTGTACTGTTTAGTTAAATATTTTTGATTATTTAAGATTTTTTCAGTGCCTGCTTCCTTGGCTTCTTTGACTTACAAAATTGTAAATTTGCGTTTGTGATGTGCTTGTGGCTACTTATAACAGCTGTGAGGTGTTTTGCATTAGTAAATCATCTCATAAGTTATCTCAGAGAATGTACAAGCCGAATTATGCCAAGATGACCGCTAATGCTTTACTCAGAATCTTTCAAGAATGTATGAGATTTAAATTTTTGTTATCATATGGAGCTGGATCAGAAAGGGGGCTTAGACCATTAACTAATTGAAGTAGTCCTATTTTTTGAGCTAGTTTTTTAACTTGAAGGTATTTACATGTCTCTTGTTTTGTGGCTAGTAGTTTGTCACATGTTTTAAAGCATCCAGTTTAAATAGGGATGTTTCTATGTTTTATTTGGTACGAAGAAAGCCTTGGGTGGCATTGTGCTGCAGTGGATAGCATTGTTGCTTCACAGCACAAGGTTTTCTGGTTCAGTTCTCTGCTGAGATAGATTACGTGTGGAATATGCATGTCCTTCATGTGTTTGCATGCTTTTTTTCTCCTGGTGCTCCAGTTTTCTCCCACATTCCAAAGTCATGCAGTAAGTGGATTGGATACTGTAAATTGGTGATAAGTGTAAGCATACATGTCTTGTATGTGCATGTCCCTGTGCACTCCAGGTGGATAACAACCTTGCCCTATAAAAAGACCAGAATTTGTATTGCAAGTAGCACCAAGGACCATTGCCCTTGTTGTACCCCCTACATGTCATTTGATGGCATACTGGGCAGAAGCAAGAGAGAAAAGCTTTGTTAATTAGGAAGGATGATTGTGTTAAATTTGTTTAAATATTATACCCTGAATTCCATTTTATTTCAGCATCTTTAAACATTGTACAGACTATCTGCATCATCTCAGCTGCTGCTATTTTTTTCAGGAAGCAGCTTAAATGCTATTTATCGATATTACAGCAAAAATGGACTAAAGCCAAAGATGAAATGGAGTACAATAGACAGATGGCCAACACATCCTCTTCTTATTCAGGTATCTGCAGATTACAGTGTGGTGAATCATATCTTATAATGTTTCATGTTTGTCAAGCCTTTGTTTTTCAAGCATGGTTCAGAGAAGCTCTAAGTGTCTGTGCTACCTTCATTAGGTATTACTATAGGTAATAGGTATTTGGTATATGTATATAAGGATTTATTTTGTTTTGTACCATAGCTTTGAGTGCTTCCATGGGGTAAACTATCAAACACTTTTTTGGAAGGTCTGAGTAAATCACTGGGATGTGAAGTCCCAAGTCATTAGCTAGGAATCCATCAGACTAGTCGATGTAAAATGCTCCTTCAAAACCCCATGCTGAATGGCATCCATACTAAATGTAGTACGTGATTTAGATGTTATACTTTATAAGCCATTGCACAAAAAGTTTACCCAGGACTAGCGACTGGTCTTTAATTCTGGACCTCACTGCTAGAACCTTCTTTGTAAATAAAAACAACCAAATGATTATTTCCATTCCGGTGGAACATAACCCTTAAGTAAAAAGTTATAAATTACAGCTAATGGGTAGATTTACTTATCGCTCTGTTATATAGACTAGTAAACTGGGATTGTGATCAGATCCCATTCTAGATGTTTTTGTTCAGACATCTTTAAGGAAGATTTATTGTCAAGGTCTATATAGAGGCAAGTACCTTCTTTGAAAATAAACAACCAAATGATTATTTCCATTTCGGTGGAACATAACCCTTAAGTAATAAGTTAATCTACCCATTAGCTGTAATTTATAACTTATCGCTGTGTTATGTAGACTAGTAAACTGGGATTGTGATCAGATCCCATTCTAGAAGTTTTTGTTTAGACATCTTTAAGGAAGATTTATTGTTAAGGTCTATATATGGTAACTTTAGAAAAATCAATATCTAAAGATGTAATGTAATTAGCAAGTTGGTCAGGTTTGTTTTTTCCAACAAAATGATTGTTAAGAGCATATACCGTTTGCAGAGAGTCATAGTCAAACCTTATTTATTTCCAAACATCCAGCAGTATGAGTACTAGCTGAGAATTTGCATACTTGTAATATGCCTGCTCTGTTTCCTTGTGCTAAGTTTTTTCCAAGTTTGTCTTTGTCTTTTTATGTACTGTTTGTATTTTAGTAATTGTGTTTTGCTTTCTTTTATTTATAGTTGTAGAGCATTTCTTGTAAACTTTTTTTATTTTTTCTTATGTTTTTAAATCCATGTTCCCCTTAGTATGGCAGTCTGTTAGAGTTTTTCTGGGATATGTTTGTAATGGTTGTACTCTCGAGTGGCTTAGCACATGAGGTATTGATATAATTCCAGCCATAGCTGGTTGAATATTGTGCACACACTGACTGCTGACTGCCTGTTATCTAACATGTCCCTTTCAATTTTATTGATATACACTTTATTGTGATATATTTTAGTTGAAATAATAGCACTGATTTTGCGTGTTATTTTGAAGACAGTTGAACTGTGCTGAGGTTTCTTAAAGCTCTGTGATTTTAGGTTTGAAACCACTTGTGGTATATTTTTAGGTACAGGGTCTAACAAATTATTCTTTCCTGTTATCTTTACTGTCTGGGTTAGATCCTTTAGATTTTCTGAAAATAATTCATCCAATTTGTAATGGAAGGATGCTGTGAGGGTGTCCCAATCTTTTTTAGGTAGAAGTCTTTGAAGAGTGACGTAGGTTTCTTTGACAAAATAGTAATTATCTGGTATGAGTTCTTTATGTTGTTCAGGGTTAATCAGAGGGCTTTGTAACATGCTTGTACTTGTACAAGGTTGCTAAGGCCTGGAACTGCTTACCTGTATCCATCAGGTTTATACCTTCCCTCCCATCTTTCAAAACCACTCTGAAAGACTTCCTAGCTGAAATCTGGCTTTGTCCTTACTCAAAATCAGGATAAACTGTATCCCTAAATGTGAATAAATGCTTTTCATTCCATATACCTTCTTACTCTCCCTTCTTTACTTAGTTTCATAGTATCTAATTCTCTTCCCTGAATTTCACCCTAAATATACCATAAGCTTGTTTTTCCCTCAATTCATATTGCAATTCCTATTTGTAATTAGATGAACTTGCCTTTCTTTTCTCTATAAACTATCTAAAATTTCTCTAAATATTAAATGATTGTCATATACCTTGCATCAATTCTTAACCAGTGTCTAATATAGCAATAACCCACGCCTGGGTGTGGGTAATGCTGGATTTACCCAGGTTGGTGTGGGTTGGTCACGATGGCGAAGCCCGAGTGGCCAAACAAAGCCAACCGTTGAATCTTCGTTGCTTTTTTTTTAAAGCTGTCTCGCTATGTTAAACTCCTTTAACATAACGAGACAGTGTGAAGCAACGGAGATCTTGCATTCTCCGTTGCTGTAAAAAAGAGTTATAGTAATGGAAAAAGTCCGGGCGACCGGACCTTTTTCCATTACTATAACTCTGATTTACAACGTGCATGCTGACCAATCATCGTGCATGTTTTTGAATATTAATGGGGGGGGGGTCATTGTATAATTTATTATAATTATTTGAACTGCAGCTTTTTTTATTTTTAAAGATTGTAAAATTATTATTAAAATGTTTTTTAATAATTTGGAGCTTTTCTTCCTAGGCCTCCGCAGAAAATGGGCTTCTACCTAGTGTGAATTTCCCGGTAATCACATGTCAATAAATAAATAAACATGCTACCAAGTTGAGAGATTTAAAACTTTGGTTATTGTTAAGTTCAAGTGACATTGTCTCATTGTTTTCAAGCATTGCCCTACCCCCACTAGCACCTATGCAGTTGCAGTTGTACTTGTCATTCGGAGTAATAATCTATGCTTAAGTTATCATTATTATTTTTTTTTAAAAAGAGCAAAATTTTATGGAGTACCACATTTTATTTTTTTACAAACTATACAGGCCCCATGCGTGGTGCACTTGTTATTTCAACACTGATTGCTGATAACAGACATTTTATAATTGCATGTTTGTGACACTAATAAACTAACCTTGTGTTGGATAACCAGTGCTTGCATTCGACTTTCCGTAATTTGCCATTGTTAATCATGTAAAGACATGCATCACAAACAACTATTCTATCTAGTCTTAATCGCAAGATTGATTTAGCATTGCTCCTTCAACAAAAGTACTTAAGCACACATTTACTATTTACAGTATAATTTGAGATCAGGAATTAACTAGTGACCGTGTGGTTTTATTTTCACTGTAGTACAAATCAACAGTAGGACCAATAACTTCATATCTTGTATTACAATCTATTTTATCAAATAGAGCTACATCTTGGGTGTCCTCTTCAAACTCTTTTTCCATTATGGAATCCTCTACAGCTCATTTTTAATGAGGGAGTTCTGTTACTATTTCTTACAGTTATCATTTCCATGTTTTAATCTCTGTAATCATCTTTTATTACCCGTTTTATTAATGGCTTGTGTTTTGTTTTCCATTTTTCTAGTTATGATTCATCACTAAAAACACAAAACATAACATTTCACCTCTTTAGTGTATGTTATTTTTACACTAACTCAACAAGAGCATATCTATACTAAAGTTATTTTCCAAGTATTAAGACTTTATTTGTTCAGTTCAGTTTTGTACTGAAGTGGCTGCATACTTTCCCAAACTTTATGCCCCCAAGAACCTCTTTTTGAACTGTCACATCTCCAACATGTGCCTCTTGTCTGTGGGAACATTTTTTCAAGTCCTGTAGAGCAATAGAAATATTTTTGTAAACGTTTCCATGCAAAAATTCTAAATTGTTTCCATTTACTTGTATTTTTAGATAAAATACATATTTCTATCCACTGACTATCTGCAGTGTCTCTAATTGTGTTTGCTCCATACCGTTTTTAATTTTATACTGGATTGCATTCTCAAACGTAATAGCCTTATGTTCTGTACTTTCTACTTTTTTTTCCAGTCTGCCATATTTGTTCTGGCCTTAATTATAAAACTTGCTATTTGTGGTTTAACTATTTCTATCCAGCCTCTGCATATTGTCTTTCAGCTCTATCATTAGACTTGTATATGCAAGCTGATCTGCGTTCAGTAATCCAAACGTTTGTCTGCCTTCATCCTATTTTTTACCTCATCTTCTGTTACCATTTGCTCTCAGAATCTCTGTTCTATCTTTTTTTCTTTCCAAATATTCATTATTTTTCCTTTTTCTTTCTTACTACTTAATGCAGTGTAGCCTATTGGTAGAGGTCTATTTTTCCAGACTCTGACTAAGGAATCATTTAATAATTTCTTGTATATAAGGTTGTTCAGTATTCTCTTAATGTTCCTCTCCTAAAGCTGTCCAGATTTGAACCTGTTGTTGCTTCCTTGGACACTATGCCTGCCATATCTTTTCATTTAGAAATATACATTACAAATCCTAAGTCAAATATATAAATCTGAACTGTATGACCTTACAGTATGCCTCCAAATCTGGAGTCCGAAACCACCCTGTTTTTATCAGCATTATTTTCCCATTGCATTGTTTGTTTTCTATACCCCCTCCCCCAGAAAAAAACATACTTTAATTTCATTTTTCATATTCCCTGCTTAGCTGGTCTCTCGGTTGATGAATATAAGCTTGACTGACTTAAATAGCTAGTAAGACCAAAAACATCTTAATCACTTGTACCTTCTTGCCAGTGTCCGTAAGTAATAGTTTCTGTAGTTTTATCTTACTTATAATCTTTTGAGTAATTTCTTCCCACATTTCTTTAGCTTCTTGCTCAACATCCATTTTCATCCAAACTCCCAAGTATTTCAACTTGTCATGTCTCCACAAAAAACGGAGTTCTATACAAAGTTGTGTTGTGGCATAATTTATTACTATAACCTTTGCTTTTAGATAATTTACTTTGCATCCTGCTATACTGGTAAAATATTAACATTTAAAAAATATAATTTTTATATCATGTTTCTGATTGGTAACATATAAAAGTATGTCATCTGCAAAAAAAAAAGCTTTTTTTCTTTAGCATTTCTCTGTTTATATGCAATTATACTTGATTGTCTTAGTCTTAGATGAATCTAAATGTAAGACTAATGTACTGTTGAAAGCAGATGTTCTTGCCTACTTCGTCGTAAGCCTACTTCGTCGTAAGACTAAATGCTTTAGACAGCTCAGCACTGCACTGTACCCTAGCTTGAGCTCCTCTATAAATATAAATTTCCATGTTTGCAGAAATCCAAATACCTTAAAATATTGCTTCATAAATTTCCAACTCCTTTTGTCAAATACTTCCTGTATCCACATCTGTTAACATTAGGATGTTGTAATTGTCCAGTGCATAATTTTGAATCATAAATTTTCTGTTAATGTTGTCAGATACTTGCCTTCTATAAACGTACACTGATCTAGGCTAGGTCTGTTAAATTCTTGGCAATATCTCTGCCTTTCTTTTTGCCAAGATAATCATAAACTCTTTATAATTCAGAATCAAAATAGATCTGTATGAACTGAGGTCCAAAAAGATCTTCCCCTTCTTTGGTTTAACTGCTACCATTTCATTCTAAGTCAATGGCACATCCCCACCCAGAAAATATTGTGTCCTGTTTCTTTTTATTCCATATGCTCATTGCATCTTCAATTTCAGTTTCCTTTAATTTTATGTTACTACCCCTCTTTCTACTTCTGTTAACCAAAAAAAGTTGCAACAGTCTCTAATACATTTCATTAACAGTGTGTCACACTCTCATTCTACATATTGTCTGTATAGTGAGTTGTAATAATTTACAATTACATTCATAATATTGGAAGACACAGGAGGAAGGCAATCAAAAAAAGGATATCCATCCAAGATATGGAAGGATTGGGTAAGAAAATATGTGTAATGATTAGGCATGATGGTCGAAATAGGAGAGTGACATTGAGTCAAGAGAGGTGACTACAATTGATGCAACACCCTGGCCCCATGCCGAAAAATGGGGTTGATAATGATGATTCTTAATTTTCCTGAGTCTACTGGTATACTTCCATTTTCATAATTCCTGATTTTAGCTGTCATTTTTTTTAATCATTGTTAATTCATACTTCCAAGTATGTTTGAATAAACATTCTAGCCTCTCTCAGTTGCTCTTTATCCTGTCATGTTCCACTTGTTCTTTTTTCCTTATGGAAATCCTTCACTTTTTTAAAGCCCTCTAGATACCTATTGTGACTATTGTTCCACACAATGTTTGCTTTCATTGTGATCAGGTTTGTAATCTTCAGTTTAGAATTATCTCAATCCTTTGGGAGATCTTTGCTGTTTAGATTTTAATTTAATAAGATTTCACTTGGTATGATCTACCCAATCATTAAATAGCTTCCTTTTCAGAAGAAATACTAGAAGATGTTGGTGTTTGTCAGAATAGACTTTTACTTGCTTAGAAAACCTAATTTATACATGGGCATGGTATGGATACATTTGTTGTGGTTCGCACCATGCTACATTATTCTCTTAGTATGTAACATCTGTCTAATGTTTCCCAAGAACCATATTTTACCAAAACTTTTGTATATCATTTCCTTTTGCTGTATTTTTCATTACATCATTGAACCCAAATACATGCAGATCTCTTTCTAAGTATCTGTCCTCAGCTGGTATTCTGCAACAGACTTGCTTATTTCCAGATAGTGTTCTAATCTCCATCTACTGCCATGCATCCTTGATGAAAGACTATAACTTGTCCCAGTAACATTTATTATATCTTGTCTCAGTGCTTTCAGTAGAATATATACTGTAGTCAGAGTAACATTTATTATATCTTGTCTCAGTGCTTTCTGTAGAATATATACTGTAGTCAGAGTAATTCTCATGCCGTGCCAACAACACCTCACCAGTATAAATCTTCCCTGCCTATTACTCATTTGTCCTTTAATCTTTATTCCAGTAACTTTTCTAATTAATAGTGACAAGATTTCTTTTACTCTTTCTATTCCAGCAAAGAAACCCTCCTCCATACCTTTCCTTATGAAACATTATTTTTCGTTATGATTCAGGTATATGTCTTGTAACATTACTATCTGTGAATTACTATTGTAACTGTAAGTCGATACTTGTCTTTTTTCTCTCCTATCCACCAGTCCATTAACATTCAAGATTAACAAGTCAAATTGTGTTTTAAGACTGGCATTCTAAGAGATCTGGGAACACAGGTTGACAGCAACCTCTCTTTTGACCACCACATTGCCACTGTGGTCAGAAAGTCCTATGTGGCACATCTCATTACTAAGGGTTTTGCATTCAGGAAGAAAGAGGTCATTGTCTCCATCCACTCTTCCCTCATTAAGCCAGTCATTGAGTACAATGTCCCATTTGGCATGTACCTCACTAAACACCTGCAATAACTGGAGAGGCCGCAAAAGTATCTCACAAAGAGGATCCTAGCCCTTAAACATTTGTCCTGGATGGGCAGACTCAGAAAACTCCAACTATTCTCTGTCTCATATCGGCTACTTAGAGGCGATCTCTGCTTGACTTACAAAGCCATGTCTGACCCAGCTCTGTTAGAAATGCTACATCTAAAGAAATCCCAATTCCTCCGCAATACACACTCCAGAGACCTCAACCTCATTACCACAATCAACAGAACATGCTGGAGGGACAGGTTCATAACACAGAGACTGCCCATGCTATAGAATAAACTTCCTATACATGTCAAACAGAGCACCTCACTGGCCCTCTTCAAGAGAAATCTTGATGAGTGGATGGGAAATAGAAAATTCCCCCTGGGGAAAACTCCAGTGGCTTTACTCGACACAGGCACTGGGAACTAAGGTCAGGTGGCACGATACCAGGGTAATCCTATGGGCTAGACTTGTAAAGGCTTCAGGACCATTAGCCTAGTACACACCTATGAACCTATAATAAAGCATCTGATATTGTTGATCCTCTTTCATTCCTTACGCCTGGGTTATCAGTTCCTACCTCGGAACCGAGCCGGCCATCTTCCAAGCTCGCGACAGCCACAAATTCTCGAGCTAAACTTTTACCCACAATTCCCCTCTCCCAGTTACTCAGATTTCGTTTGCCGCGTTGCCATTCAGTAGTGTCAAGCCACTTCTCTTGAGCTAAGTAAATCTCTTTGATAATACTTTATCGCATTGCAGTTATTCTCTGTTCTAAATTTGTTGAATAGTTATCTCTTACCCTATCGCATCTAGAAACTCCTTTTTGTTTTCTTTTCTAGCCCTTCTTACCATGAGAACTCCTTTACCATTGCTGGTAAATTCTTTCCTGTTTTACCTTTGGGTATTTCTTGTACCATTGTTGATGCCTTCTTCCTTCCTTTTCTTTCTTTCTCCTATCATGGCAGAGAGAAAAGGTAGTCCGGGATTTAAAAGATGTGTGGATTGTGGGCATAAATTGCCTATGTCGGATGCACATGCGTTATGTGTTTACTGTTTTCGTGTGCCCCACTTGACTGTTGACCAGCCTTGCGGGATTTGTGCTAATTTCTCTAACAGGACTTTGTTGGAAGGGAAAAATAAGCTGATTTTAAAGGGACTACTTAAATCTTCCTTTTCAGAGGCTATTTCTGGGGCAGAGGCTTCAAACCCTCCTAGTTCCCAAAGGAAAGAGATGAACACAAGAAGGCCAAGTCTCTCCCGTTGTCTCCTGCTGGAGACAACCAGGAACAGAGACCCAAGAAGGCCAAACTTTCTACTTCGGATTTGGCTTCCTCGGCCCCGAGGCTTTCGGTGCCTAGATCTTCGGCACCGAAGCCTTCGGCACCACCCGTTACTTCGGCACCAAGTTTACCTCATCGGAACCGAGGGGCCCCTCGGTTCAGACTTCCTTATCGGCACCGGCCTTTTCCTCGATGCAGACCTTTTCAGCACCGACTGTTCCAATGCCAGCTTCTGCTTCAATCCTGATTATTTTCACGGCACAGACTATTCTCTCTGTACCAACTACCTCATTTTCCGCATCGGCACCTACCATAGTGCCAACTACCACTTCAGCACCGTCCTCGTCGGTGCAGACCTTGCCTTCGGCACAGATCTCCTTGGTGCAGACACCAGTATACAAGCCCTTACGGCTCTGTTTTCGGTGCAGATGCCTATTTTAGCATTGTTTAACAACCCCTTTGTGGGCACCGAGTTTCCTGCATCCTGACTCCCCTTCAGCTATGTCTGTGAGATCCACTAGAAGCCTCTCGGAGCATGATGTGGTGCGCCTTGTGGATCAATTGCTTTTGGCCAGAGTATCCAACCCATCAGGAACTACTCTTCCTTTGGAGGTGAACACCCTTCTCCAAAGACTTCTACTTATTCTCCTCCTTCATTGCCTTTGAAGCCCCCTGCTGTAGCACAGACTTCCCTCACTTTGGCTCCTTTCATGGACCTCACTAAAGAGTCGCAGTTGCCTTTGTGGCAGGAGAGACTTGTCACTCCAGTCACTGCTCTGGATGTTAGCTGTGACGTACGTACTCCTGTTTTTCATAGCCATCCAGGGACTCATAGTAGGCAGGCTGATTTACTTGAGCGGGGGGTGACCTCCTCAGGTGGACCAGCCTTCCAACTCCTGGAGAAGGCTCTCGCGTCTGTTGGCAATCCTGTCCTGCCAGTTTCCCCATCCTCCTCTGGACTGCAATTTACACAAGACTCCTCTGGCGGACACCAGGTACAAGGGCCTCAGGGCACACTCCCACTGGAGACTCCCCTTGTGCAGTCTTCTCCAGATTCCCCCCCTGAGGAAGTTCATCACAAGAGTTTGTGTAAGAGGAAGCACGTGGACTCCCCAGAAAAGTCCCTCACCGAAGAGTCCCTCACCGAAGACACACACTTTGATGATGGGGAAGGGTCCCCTCGGTCACCCTCTGAGGTATCCTTTGGAGATATCCTCAAAATACTTAAGCAGAGAGGTGATTGGCAGCCCTCTAACCCGACCTCTGAAGAGTCTGTGTTCCTGCAGGCCTTTCGTGCCCGACCCCCTACCTCTTGGGTTACTCCAGCTGCTGACTACCTTGTCCGGCTCATCGTGCAGCATGCTTGGAAGGCTCCTGATGCCGTTGACGCCATTCCCCACAGGCCAGATAAAATCCTACCCCCTCAAGATAGTGAGCCTCACTGGTTCAAAGGTCTTCCTGTAGATGCCTTGGTGGTGGCGGCCGAAACAAAGCAGGATCTGGCGGAAGAAAGATGGACTGTCCGCCCGCCCAACAGAGAGTCCCGGGTGCTGGACAGATTAGGGAAGCATACCTTTGCATCAGCGGCCTTTGCAGTCATGTCCCTGAATTATATGGCACATTTTACCAGGCTTTAAAGAGACTTAATTTCTGAACTCTCTGAAACCTTGGCCGGAGCTGTGTCTGATGAGGTCCGGGACAAAGTGACCTCACAGTTAGTCACCCTTGAGTCGATTTCTAACTCCTCCAATCATCTGATTTCTCACGCATCAGAAGGAGCAGCTAGAGCAGTGGGTGCAGGCATAGTCATGAGATGGCATGCCTGGATGCACTTGTGTGATTTCACGGAACCTTTCAAGGCTTTCTTTCTGAATTCTCCCATTGAAGCCTCTTCGTTGTTTGGACCCAAGGTTAAAGACACACTGGCTAGGTGTGAACAGGACGGTAAGATCCTTTCTGCCGTGGGTGTCTGCTATTCTTCCCCTCAACGGGCTTTCTCCAGAAACCAGGAGAGTGGGAAGATGTAGCACAAAAAGTCTCAGGGTTCTTTCCGTGACACGAGCCGAGTTTTCCCCTAGAGGCAGAGGGGGAAACTCATATGGAATACGTCCCTTTCGGGACAGAGGAAGTCTGCATAACCAGGGTTCCAGAGATTCCTTCTCTGGCCAGTCCTACCAGCCCTCCTGAAGAGATGCCCAACCGCTTTCCTCTGGAAGCGGTTGGGGGTCGTTTCTCTTTGTACCCTTCTGCCTGGCTAACCATTACCACCGATTCTTGGGTACGAGAGATAAACAGAGGTTATCATATTCCTTTCGATCTTTGTCCCGCCCCACTAAGGAGCTAACCCGACGTTCCACCCAGTCAAAGGATAGAAGCAGCATTACAGATTTCAAAGCTGCTGAAAGAGTCATCCATATAGTCCCACCAGACCAAATAGGATTCGGATTCTACTCAAGATTATTTTTAATGCCAAAAAAGACCGGGGACTGGAGACCAATTTTGGATCTCAGTGTACTAAACAGATTCGGAGAAGTACAGAAATTCCGGATGGTCACTGTACAGTCTATCCTCCCACTCCTGGAGGCAGGCGATTGGATGTGCTCTATAGATCTTCAGGATGCGTATTGCCACATAAAGATGGACAGACCCTCTGGAAGATTCCTTCGCTTCCATGCGGGAGCCAGTCATTACCAGTTCTGAGTCCTGCCCTTTGGACTCTCTACAGCCCCCAGAGTGTTCACCAAGTGCATGGCAGTCATCGCAGCTCACCTCTGACTGCAAGGATTCTGGGTGTTTCCATACCTAGACGACTGGCTCATCACCACCCCCACCAGACATTTATTGGAAAAAGCCTTGGCAAACACTCTTCACACTGCAGAAAGTTTAGGCATAACTATAAACTGGCAAAAATCCAACCTATCCTCGTCCCAATCCGTAGAATTCATTGGGGTCCTGTTGGATACAAAGAACTGCATGGCATCGATTCTAGAGCACAGAATTTTAAGGATAAAACAGCAAGTCATACCCATCCTCTCAAGGGAAAGATTGACAGCACATTCTGTTCTCCAGCTGTTGGGTTCCATGTCAGCTTCCATCACCATTGTCCCCCTCGCGAGGTTTCACATGAGGCTTTTGCAATGGTTACTACTCACCTAATGGTACCCTTTTCAATTTCCTCTCTCATCCCAGATTCGGGTGACTCAGAGATGCAAACAAGACTTGATATGGTGGATGTCGCAGAACCCGTCGCAGTGGTCTCGCCCCTTCACACCCCAACAGCCCAAAGGCACAGTGACCACTGATGCCTCCCTGATGGGGTGGGGGGGCTTTTTCAAGGGAAGACTGTCCAAGGCACGTATTCTGACCTAGAGGCTCATCTACATATAAATGTCCTAGAACTGAGGGCTGTGCTTCTAGCGTTGCAAGCATTTCATCCCCTCCTTCCATCGGGGACAATTGCAATACAATTGGACAACATGGCTGTAGTCTGGTAAATCGACAAACAAGGCAGAAATAAATCCTACCCACTCTGTCAAGAGGCCATGAGGATATGGCACTGGGTGATGGCTACCAACCACTTTCTTTTAGCAACGCACATTCCCGGGAGTTTCAACATGATAGCAGACAGATTGTGCAGGTGCATTCTGCAACCACATGAAGTGGTCTCTGAAACCTCTTATAGTGGAGGAGATTTTCAACCGCTGGGGTTTCCCTTGCTGTGACCTTTTTGCATCCCCAACTAACTGCAAGTGCAGCAATTACTTTGCCCTGATTCCTCGGGGACAGTCACCCAGGAATGCTCTAGTCCACGATTGGCCCTCGGGTCTGCTTTATGCCTTTCCCCCTCTCCCTCTCATTCCCCAGTTCCTGAAGAAAGCACGCTGGTTGAAGAGCAAGATAATCCTCATTGTGCCATATTGGCCTCAGCAAATTTGGTTCCCCTTCTTATGGCCGCACCTGCTAGATCAACCATGGATTCTTGATCCAATTCCAGATTTGATCTCCCATCCGCAGAACCTGATTCACCCCAACCTGAACAGCCTGAAGCTCACAGCTTGGTTCCTCCACTTCCAGTGATTGCCAGGCAGTCTGATCTTTCTTCCCCAGTGTGTGACATTCTTATTGCGTCTCATAAGTCTTGCACCAGAACTATTTATCTTAGCAAGTGGAAAAGGTTTACCATTTGCCTGAAGGAAAAAGAGACCCTTTTTCAGCACCACTGCCGGTAGTATTGGAGTACCTGTCCAGTTTATTCCAATCCAGCCTATCTGCTTCTACCGCTCAAGTACATTTGGCCACGGAATCCAGTTTTCACAATGGTGTCCATGTCTCTTCTCTTATGTCACACAAATTATGCAAGACTTTTCTAAAAGGCGTAATTCATTTGAAACCCCCTTTTAGAGAACCTAGCAAGCCATGGGATCTATCTTTAGTTCTGCAAGTGTTGACTACGGCTCCTTTTGAACCAGCTTTTTCATGAGACCTCAAGTATCTTTCTTGGAAACCTTGTTCTTGGTCGCCATTATTTCTGCCAGACGTATTTCTGAACTTCAAGCTCTATGTATCAAACAGCCTTACTTAATCTATCTTTATGAAAGAGTGTCATTGAGAAGTAATCCTTCCTTCCTGCCAGAAGTGATCTCTGAAATGTCTATTAACCAATCCATTGAATTGCCAGTTTTCTTTCCCAATCATTCAAACAGAGGAGAGTATTGCCTACATACCCTTGACATTCACAGGCAACTTCGTTTCTATCTTCATAGGTTCATAGGTAGGTACCAGGCTGTCGGCCCAAGGGCCTACGTAAGCCTAGCCAACAAGGTTCCCTGGCTTAACGCCACCCAAGAAAGTTATTTTCCTGTGCCACTGTCGAGCAGAGACACAGAAGTGATCCCTGGGGTGTATTTCTTATTTTCCATCCACTCATCAAGATTTTTTTTGAAGAGTGCTAATGAAGAACTTTGCTTGACCTAGATGGGTAGCCTGTTCCAGAGTATGGGAAGTCTCTGGGATTCCCTCCAACTTGTCCTGTTTATTGTGGTGACAAGGTTTAGGTCCCTAGAGCGTGTAGCTCGGTGGGATTGGGATTTCTTTAGGTGTAGCATGTCCAACAGCTCTGGGTTTGACATAGCTTTATATGTTAGGCAGAGATCACCTCGGAGTAGGCGATATGCTATGGAGTAAAGCTGGAGTTTTTTGAGGAGGTCAGTTTAGGGCATTGTTTGAGGCCAGTAATCCTCTGTGAGGTACTTCTGTGGCCTTTCCAGCTGCTGCAGATGTCTTGTGAGGTACATTCCAAAAGGGGCGTTGTACTCTATAATGGGTCTAATGAGTGTCGAGTAGAGGGGAACAATGACCTCTTTTTTTTTTCCTGGATGAGAACCCTTTTATGATGAGGTGTGCCACATAGAAGGACTTCCTAACTGCCACACCAGATCACTCACTGCTGTTCAGCAGTTATCAAACAGCAGAAGGGGTAAGATTTATCTCATTGAGGAGTATTGCATACCTGTCACTGTCCCTACTTTCAGTGACCTTCCGTGATTTTGTTCATACGTTTGCTTTATCCTTCATAAAAAGTCTGATTTGCTGGTAAATCATTCAGAATTACAGTCAATCAATCCAGACATCTGACTTTTATACTTATTGTCCAAAAATACATGTTGATGCAAAATATGTTATTCTAGTAACTTTTTAGGTGCATTAGAGTAATATTTAAACATATTCCTGATTCTGAGCCTTTAGTCTATTATTTCTGGGATTGTACTGAATTCTTAAGCAAATAAATTGAGAGTTATAGTATCTGGTGTTCTGGTATTATTTATAAAACTACCTGAAAGAGAAACTATCCTTGATGATCAGAAGCATAAGCTCTTCTTAAATCAAACTTTGCACTGAGGTAAGTTACTCTGAGCTGCTGATCCCTCTAGTGCTTATATTGTTCATGATCTTCATCCTAACAGGGCTATAACTTGGCCCTGTTCATGTTAAAGAGCATAATTAGGAAATTAATAAATTTTTTCTTCCTCATTTTTCCCCAACTAGCAGCAGCTTTTGTGGAGCCCCCACAATGTCAAAGATGATTAAGGGGGTCCCCTGCAGCCATGGTTTTGCGGGAACCTAAAGATGGCTATGTAGTTAGTTTTTAGTGAAAAAATGTCCAAAGGCAGGGTTTAATTAAGCCAGGGGCACTATGTCAGTGGTGAAATATTTAATGGAATTCTGATGCCTGTTACTTGACAAAACACTGTTATTACAACCAGAATTTTAAGGGAGATATAAATAAGAGTTATTACCGTTGTGATTTATTAAGTATACAAGACTGCTGTACTAGCTTTCGTTGGTTTTACAGACATGTGACAAAATATCAAGGTAAGATAACTTGCTGTGGTTGGGGGCCCCCAGGGAACAGGGGGCCCCCCAGTGACTGCAGGGTTTGCTGGTGCCTAAAACCGGCTATGGATATGGGCCCTTTAGGGGGTGAGGGGGGGTAAAGTTAGCACTGAAGCTATCTGCCAGGATGTTCGCAATATCAGTTGGTTCTGTAATTTCCGTGCCTTTGTGCTGTAACTCAGAGCAGATCTGGGTGTTGCCATTGAGATTCTTGACATAGCTATAGAATGCTTTGTGCTTGTCCTTGGAATTAGTAGTGATTTTGTTTTCGTATCTAGCTTTGGAGGATCTTATAAGGGATCTCAGCTTCTTACTGAGGCTGACCAGGGAGCTCCTCCTCTCATGGGATTTTACTCTCTTTTGCAACAGTTTCTTCCTTCTGTTGTACAGTTTGTTTATGGCAGGGGACCACCAGATTTGCTTCCTTTTTTTGGAGGATAGCATCTTAGTTCTGTTTGGGATAGCACGATCCATGCACTCGTGTAAGTGCTTATAGAGTGCATTTGTGTAGGATTCAGCAGTTTTAACTGTATTGTCCATCTGCATGGGTGTCATGAAGTTCACCACTTTTGTCTTAAGAAGCATGAAGTTGGCTTTGGAGAAATTTTTTTACAGTGGTTTCCTTAATGGGGGGTGGGGGTGGGATGTGGATATCAAGGGTGATTAGCTTATGTTTGGATCGGACCAATGAGGAGTTGACTTTTCAGGTGTGGAACACCGGCCACTCATGTTGGTAATGAGTAGGTCTAGGATATTGTTGCCCCTGGTGGGGGTGTGGATAAGTTGATCCCAGGGCATTGGAGTTTGAATTCCAGAAAGCATTGAGCTAAGGAGTTGGTACACAAGTAGTTTTCCCAGTTAATGGCGGGGTAGTTGAAGTCACCCATTATTAGAGTGTTTGGTTGAACCCTAATATTTTCTAGTACATCAAGAAAAGAGGAGTGGGAATCCTGGGGCATGGTGGGGGATCTGTAGCAAGCTACAATTTGGATTGCAGTTTTGCCCATAGTTAGTTGCACTTGGATAACCTCGGATGCATTATGCTGAGCAACTAGCCTGGAGGTGTGGATATCTTTTATGAATATGGACATGCATCTGCCTTTGGTGTTTCGGTCCAGGTTACATGGCCGAAAAGTGTGGTATGAGTTATAGCCTGGTAGTGCAGGGGTGCTCTCTGGAGCCTTGAACCAGGTCTCAGTCACTGCACAGATATCGATGTTTTCCATTTTAAGAAGTGCCTCGAGTGAGTGCATTTTGAGATTTAGACTTCTAGCATTGCGTAGCATTACCCTCAGTTTTTGCTTGCCTGTTCCTGTTACGGTGGTAAATTTGTTATTTGAACCTTGCCTAAAAAAGGCACTATAGGGGCAGCAAGAGCCTTAACCAGTAACCGGAAACCCAGGGGTGACAGGTGCAGGCCATCTGTGGCAAAGCATCGTGGTCTGTCGACCATGTCATCCCAAGCAGACAGATACTGGATCCCCTTAGAATAACACCAGAAGCTTAGCCAATTGTTGAAGTCAATCATTTTGTCCCTGTACTGCAGTATCAATCGGGGTGATGGCAGAATGCTACTCAGGGTTAGGGTCATACCTGCCTGGGCTACAAGATCGGAGAGCTCTTCCATGTCTCTCTTCATGTAGTCCAGGGAGGTACGTCTCAGGTCATTCACACCAACATGGACAATGACAGAGTCATATTTGTACTTGTTGTGGAGTGACCTGAATTCGTGGGTTATGTGGCAGATCCTGGCATCTGACAGGCAGCTGACAGTAACCTTCTCCTTGTTTAGCCTGGTGAGTGGGACATCAGTGTGCCTGACTATGGAGTCACCTGTGACTAGTGTGTTTGGTACGTTGTTTTGCCTTATTGGCTTTGGTTGAATGGCACACTGAGTCTGTCGGCTGTGTCTCATTTGGGTTGTGTTGAGGGATGGAGGTTGCTTGCGTTTCTGCTTTGGAGGTCTCAGTTGCTTAGACAGATTATTATTGAGAGCCTCCGCGAGTGTTACTATGTGTGGATTTTGATGGTGTCGATTTAGTGAGACTACGAGTATGGTGTGGTGCAGATGTTTACCTTCTCCTCATGACTGTCAAGTTCAGTCTTGGTTGGAGAGAGCTTTACCTCCAGTTTGGCCAGATAAGTGCATCTCTCACAGGTTGCAGTGTTGGGTGGTAGGAGGAGAGGTTTGTCTGTGTACAGAAGGCAATTTCTAGATTGCCTCAAGATGCCCAGATTCATTAGATAGACAGGAGAGAACACTGGGAGCTGACCCCTGGACATGCCTGAATAAAAAAACTATTTTCCTGTAGATAAGTGAGGAAAGTGAGTACAAGAGCTGTTTTTCTCGAAGCAAGTGAGAAAAGTAAGTACAAAAACTGTTTTTCATGTGGGTAATGAGGAAGATTGAGTGCTATAGTAATTAGTAGCTTATTTTAGTGCTTATAAGTTATGAACAAGTGCTGAGCATGAATAAGCAAATTTAAGTGCTAAAACTAAGAATTTGTATCTACACTAGATGAGTTACAGGACAGAAACAAGTGCAAATGCAGGCTTTCAAATCAGAAAGTTGAGAGAGATGGAAGAGATTGCCCAAACGGCCAGTAACTACAGTTTCTGGGCCGGAACCACTCCTTATGTGGTAGACAGGTTACCTAGTGCTTACCATTCCCACTGATAAGCTAGAAGGCTTCCCTCCAACACAGAAAGGCTTGGGGGCTCAGAAGCTTACAAATCTGTATCTGGAACACTAGTTACAGGAAAGGTAGGAAACGGACTTATTTTTTTTTTTTTTTTTTTTTTTTACAGAAAAGTAGCAAAACAGTAGTAAAAACAATTCACATGCAGTGCAAGCTAGCACACTTGAGTATATGAGAAAAGCAACCAGGTACTCTCACCAGGCAGTAAGTCCAAAGTGAAGTGTAGCAACAATGCACTAAAAGAGACAACAGCTTTCGCTAGTTCAATGAGCAGTGAATCACAATTTGCAATAGACCAAAAAAGTCATTGAAACAGGAACCATAAATCCACTTGATAGAATAACGAAAAATCCAAAATATAGGAACTTCAGACAATACAAATAAAACTCTAGCCATCTATTTATATATTAATGCATCTAAAAAAGGCGCCAAAATAAAACAATCAACTCAGACAATCTATCAATTAAGAAATAGTATGCAATTCAGACTTTAAAAGGTTTTTACAAATGTTACATTCATTTTAAAAAGACCTAAATACATTAATGATGCTGAAGTGTTCATGTAGAAACCATTGGTCAATGTGTATTTTAAATTGCTTAGAATCTTTATATTAATATTGTTAGCAAATATAATCATGAGCATTAAAAGTAGAATTAAACTAGATAAAGCTAAATAAAGTAAATAACCTGACATAAAACGGGTAACCCACCTAAAACATTCAATACATTTGAATTATTTAAATATTAGAAGTATTACGAAGTATATATAGTTACATAACATAATCTGCGACGAGAATTTAAACATAGAACATACTGTATATATAATGTAGTATAGTGTATTATGGTGCAGATTATTTTGTTGTAAGATGTACAACAGTATGTAAATAATTAATAAATAAATAGATAAATAAATAAATAATATATTTCTATTAGTATGTTACTCTTGATTTATTCATAAATATAATTATTTAAACACGATCAGTGGTCAAAAATTGGATTGATCGAGTTTAAAAATGTAAATGAATAAATAAGTAAATGAATGAGTAAATAAATAAATAAATGAATAAATAGGTATATAATTGTTAAAAACTCTAAAACCTGGTGTTAAAACCTAGATGAAGTCAATGATAGGTATTAAACAATAAATCAGTGAATATAGTATTCTAAAAACATGTGAATATAAATAAATAAATAAATATATAAACTATATCCTATTCAAAAATGAATAATATAATATAAAGTACATGTATATATGCAATATATGTAATATATAATGTAAAATGTATAGATAAATATATAAATGTATATGGAGTACTGACATGGATAAAGCAGATAAAAAACAAATAAATAAATAAATAAATGAATGGATAGATTAATTAATAAAAGAATGGTCTAAAAAATGTTTGAGAGAAAGTACTATGTGTGGTACTGAAATGTAGCAAGTGAATGAGATGTGGTACCTTATATGATGGAATAAATAAAATATTAAATATACACATATTTAAAACCAGATGTATATACTTTGTAAAAAACTTTTATATATAAAAAATATATATTTAAATAGTTTATTAAATTTGTGACATAGTGCATAGTAAAGAAAACAAGAAGGACAGAATATTTATAACCATAGTAGTAAATCTAAACTACACTTCATTAGTAAGGCTATATGTAAAAAAGTTTATCTAGATTCCAGGACTGGTTTAATAGAAACTTGGTTATTGATGCCAGGAGAGATATGAGCAGCCAATCTTAATATCCATTTTAACTCCTTATTTCTTAGGAGTAGTGAGTTATCTCATTTCTAGTACCTTAAATTCAAAGCCATGGTGGGGCTGTTTTTTGAATATACACTTGAGTATATAGCAATATTAGACCAAACGCAGTTTAAAAATGCAGTTAAATTAAAAAGGACTAAAAGCAAGTGCAGAAAGAGTTTATTATAGGTTCATAGGTAGGTACTAGGCTATTGGCCTTAGGGCCTATATAAGCCTAGCCAAAGGTATCCTGGCTTTCACCACCCAAGAAAGTTATTTTCCTGTGCCACTGGTGTTAGGTAGAATGTGGTAAAGAGATGGGACTGGGGGAGTGTCCCAGAGCAAATCTACAGTGGGGCGGGCAACTGCAAAAGCCACCAAATTTAAACTGCAAACCAAAAATAGGGAGGGTATATAGGACAAAACAGTTTCAACAGAGATCTAAGCAACAACTAACGGTACAAACTCTAAAACCAAAAAAAATATACTCAGCTCTGTATATTTGCAGATAGTCTGAAAGGCAGTCTCTCAGAACACAGGTTCCAGAAATTAAATGCAGGCTGTTACTAACAGGTCTAATTTTATGCAAGTGATCCTTGAATTAGATAACACACAAGCTGTAAAAACCAGTTATACCAACTGAAGACACGGCAGAAAGTAGGGGTGGGCAAAACAGTTTCAACAGAGATCTAAGCAACAACTAACAGTACAAACTGTAAAACCAAAAAAATATATACTCAGCTCCTGTATATTTGCAGATCAGTCTCTCAGAACAGGGAGACAACAGTTTCAGCAGAGATCTAAGCAACAATTAACAAACTCTATAACCAAAAAATATATACTCAGCTCTGTATATTTGCAGATAGTCTGGAAGGCAGTCTCTCAGAACACAGATTCCAGCAATTAAATGCAGGCTGTTACTCCTGGACAGAACTAAGGCTTCTCGTAAATCAGATCATCTGTTCTTGGCCTATTCTGGTCCTAGACTTGGATGTGCTGTTTCTAAGGTCACATTGGCTAAATGGTTAAAAGACTGTCTAACATTTATTTACAAAACTCACACTATCCCTCTGACTGCAGCCGTTAGGGCTCATTCCACTAGGTCGGTTGCAACTTCTGCTGCCTTTCATGCTAGAGCTTCTTTACCTGACATTTGTGCAACTGCAACTTGGGCTATACCCCCATACCTTCATCAGTCATTACAAATTAGATTTGGCCTCCAGAGGAAGAGTGTCGTTTGGTTCAGTGGTGCTCAGGAATGTCCTTCCATGAGAGCCATCCAGGAATAGAGGTAGCTGGGGACTCTGTCCCATGCATAAGGAATGAACGAGGATTAACAATATCAGATAAAGAAGTTATGTCTTACCATAACGTTCCATCTGTATTGTTTATCCTCGTTCAGTCATTACGACCCTCCCTCCTTCCCCCTCCTGAGGCTTATAGTGGATCTCCTCATCCGGTTCCTTTAGGTTCTTTGACCAGAGGTAGCCTGTACTTCCTTTGACTTGCAAACTCAATCTGTGGTAACAGGGAGAGGGGAATTGGGTAAGAGTTTAGCTCGAGAGTTTGTGGCTGTCGCGAGCTTGGAAGATGGCCGGCTCTGTTCTGAGGTCAGAACCGATAACCCAGGCGTAATGACTGAACGAGGATCAACAATACAGATGGAATGTTATGGTAAGACATAACTTCTTTTTCTGTTTATTCTTCCACATATTCTTTTCTTTCTATTACAAACTGGTCCTTTGCGGTCTGTTTCCATAATTTGTGTGGTTCTTCCCAACTGAACCCAATTATGTATTTTCATTAGAGCAGCATGCGATTCCCTTCCCAAGCAAAAATAACCTACATTAGCTATATACATATTTCTCAAGGCAATAGAAGTAATGTTCTATAAAAACAGCAGTGTAAAGTTTTTTCTACTCTTTTTTTTTTTTTTTTCTAATCAGACTCGTACTGATTTACTGCTTTGGCTTGGAGAACACCTACTATAAATTACTAATCTGTTTTTCAGTTGCCTGCCTGTAGCAAATTGAATGTCTTATGAAGCTGTTCTTTCCTTGTGTTGATTGATGTCCAAACATTGCCAGCTACCACTTCAGTTTTTTTTTTTTTGCAGGTTATTTCTGCACATTTTTAATATTTCTGTTTAATACCATTTAATAGCTTAAAATGCAGTAGCTGTTTCCAAAAGGTCAAACTTTTTAACTAAGTAGCTGCACCTTCTTGTATTCAGTCATGACTAGGAAAGGAAGGTAAGCTACATTTCCAAAAGCACCAGAGGCAGAATAGGTTAGTCTACAGATGGTGAATTTTTCTTTCTGAAGTCTGATAATAAATGTGACTCTCTAACCAAACAGCATACAATATCAAACAACTATTTTCTCATTGGCACTTTCCTGATTTCATTGCTTTTAAAATGTCTTTAATTCTGCAACTTACACTTTAGTTTCACCAAACATTCTTGCTCATACACGTATTCTCCTGCAGTTAAACTACTGTACTCACTCTATATTTTCAACACGTTATTTATGTGCTTCTTTCTACCTTCCTTCAGTAAGCAGACAGGTCTCTTTGCTTTTTATTCTTTCCTAGACTTTGCGCATGCATTACCAGATCTAACTTTATACATTATTATCTACTTGTTTCCATCATGTATTATACTAGTTTCCTTTTTAGTCATCATTTACTTCCTTTTTAAACCCAGTCCTTCCCCCAAAGTTAGAACTTCTGTTGGAAGCAACATAACGCAATTTGCAGTTTGAAAGCAAATAGGATTTTCTTCAAGCAGCATGGATTGTAGTTTCTCTTTAGTTATAAATAAACTTTTATTGTCAATAAAATTTGAAATATAATACTTTTTTATATTAATCAAATAGTTATTTTGTCTCTGGTACTTAACTGATTTCAGTGGTTTCAAAGCATTATTCATAATGCATCTGAAATTTTGGCTATGACTAACATCCTTTTCTTTATAAAAATATACCCATTGTAACTACTGTTTTTACTCAGTGTTCCCAGTGTATGTTACTTTTTTGAAATCTCCTTTTTTTCCCTTGTTTTATCCATCATTTTCTTGTGGAAAACTGGAAGAGCTTAGTTAGAAATCTGTCCAGTGCAATGGCCATAGTTTGCTTTTTTGCCTTTGTTGAATGGCTGCTTTTTTCTTCACCATCTTCTCACCATTCCAGTTCTTTTCTTTTGTCAGTTCATGCTCTGTCTTTTGAGGGTCTGTGTCTGTTATTAATTTAAGGGAGTAGAAACCTTCAAGTAATGCAGGATACAGTAACCTGAAATAGTTTAATTTCTCTACAGAGTCCTCTTTTAGTTGGTTTGTCTGCAGTTTAATCAATATTGGTCTCAACTTTCTCACTTTCAAATTAGGAATATTTACTGCATGTACTCTTTCTGTTTATTACCAGCAGTAAGAAATCTGTTCTATTTGCTAAGGCATTTTCTTGTAAAGTCTGCAGGTCCCTCCCTTCTATTTTTGTGGTAGCATTATAAACCTTAAGTTGTCTGTGTATGACGTATCCTTAAATTCAATGTTTCTGTGCCATTTGTTCATATTTTAGTTGCTATTCTGTCATTATTTTTCTTTATTTCCTTTTCAGCAGTTCGCATACCAGTTATTTCCTGTGAATGACTAGTTGTATTTCTTGCAACCTTCAGCTGTTTTTCTGTATATATTTAAAAAAGAAACAATTTACTTTGAAAATCTGTGTTCATTTAGAATATTTTCCTGCAGGGTGACGGAACAATTTTCTCTCTATCTGCCATTACCATCTGCTTTTCCTACCTCTTTTACAGTGTTTTCTGTCCCCTTCTGAGTTCTCATAGTTGATGTCCTTCTATTCCTGTGTTGCAGTATTCTTACTGTGGGATTTCCCACCTCAGGCGACCCAATGTTGGCTCATATACAAAAGCTTAAGCCTGGTTGCTACAGGTGCGTGGGACATCACACGTGGGGCCATAAACCAGGGACCTTAAATGTGATGTCTGCATGTACAGACCTCAGAATTTTTCAGCCGCAGACAACTTCACATTGTTCGCTTCGCTCCTACTCTCGAAGACTTCTAAAAGCTAAGTACCCCATTGGGGAAACCTTTTCTTTCTTTTTGCTTGAGCTTGGTTAGCTGTGTTTAATATTGGCTGATGTCAGCTAAGAAGGGCAAATGCTGTTGCGGGTGTCAGATACCGCATAATGATACCCATGACCATTACGTCTTTTGTCTTGGGAAGGAACACAATCATATCGCTTGTTCCATTTGCCAATCCTTTGTACCAAAGACCCTCCGCAGCTGTCTGGCCACAGTAAATTTATATTTAGAGAACCAACATCTCAAAAAAACTTGCGCTTGGAATGTACCCCGAATCAGCTGCTCCGACTGAACCACCATGGAAGGAAAGCCAAAGTTTCAAGGGCTACTTCCATTGCCTCTCCGCCATTGGGCATTCCGCCAGCTTCCGATTTAGGAGTTGAGGGATGTCCGACAAAACAGACTACTTCGGCTTCCACCGAGGAGGCCGCTTCAGAAGTTATGGTCTGCACATCCACTGAGATAGCCCAGACATTGGCTTCTACTGACATCGAGGGGGAACCAGAAATAGACAGACGACTTTAGGAGATTCCTATTCCTGAGACTCAAGCTTCTGAGCCTAGGCCTTCTAAACAAAAACCGAAAACTAAACATTTAACTCCTGCCCCTGAAGAAGTCCCAGACTGGCAATCTTTCACTAACTCTCTGATGCAGGCCTTTATGGCCCTCAGGCCCACAGGCTCTACTCCCTCCATTATACCTGTGCTCATCTCTAGGCCTAAAACTCTGCCTTTTCTCTCCCCTTGCAGACTACCCAAGAAGGAGAGGAGGGACTACAACCTTACTGCTCTTCTTCTGAAGAGTTCATTTCTTATGCATCCCAGATTGCTTCTCCTTTAGAATATTATTCACCAGATGAGGAATCAGTTGAAGGGGACTCCCCACCAGAGGACATTACCTTTGGTGAAACAATAACTAAGACAAAAGAGTACATTAAATGGGACACTACCCAGATGACTGACGCCCAGAGGAGGTATTTTTGAACTCCAAGTGGAGTCCCCCTCCCCATCAGCCATCCCACCAGTCTTACCTGCCTATCTGGATGCTTTTACCTCTGCATCCAAAAATCCAGACTCTCAACCATCTGCACCTAAAAGATCAGACAGATTTTATAAGGTTCCAGATGAGCAAAAATGCTTAAGTTAAACACCCCCTTAGCAGACCCTGCAGTTACTGCTGTCTCCCCAGACAAGCAATCCAGACTTATTCCCTCTGCATCTCTTTTGCCTACTGATAAAGATGGCAAAAGCATGGACAGGATTGGTAAAAAAAAAAAGTGTACACCTCTTCCACCCTGGCCTTCCGTGCTATAAATTACCAGACACACATGGTTAAATATGCACTGGACCTTGTCTCACAAGCAACTATTCTCCTAGCTTCCACACCTGACTGCCCTACTAAATCAGACATAACATCTAAACTGTCTCTAGCTTCACATGTAGCCAGACATTCATTTAGGTGTAGTTATGATGCTGCAGATGGCTCTGCTAGGTCAGCAGCTTCTGCTTCCGTCCTTTGCAGATATTCTTGGCTGTGCCTACAACCTCTTCCAGAAGACTTTAAAACTAAGATTATGGATGCCCCCTTAGACCATAACCTTTTGTTTGGTAAACAGTTTGCAGAGCTTTTTACAAACATGCAGGAGAAAAGCAAGGAACTGCAGGACATCAATCATTTGCTTGGGTCCCCTATTCCAAAGTATTACATGAACTACCCTGCTAAACCTCATTTGTCAGGAGAACCCCTTCCTCTGCCATCCCCTTATCCATCAGGCACAGGAGGGGAGCCAGAAGGCAAGCATTCTCCAGACCTGCCACTTCTCAACCAAGTCCTAGATGGTCCTTTCAGGATAGAAATGCACCCAACAATGCATGCTGCCTTGCCCATCTGCCCTTGTCAGCCCACCATCTGGAAAACCATCACTTCAGACCAGTGGGTACTGAGTATTATCCAAAATGGATACTTCCTTTCCTGGAGGGAAGAGCCCATCCCAAAGCCTATTTTCTTTCCCCCCAAAAAACAAATCCACCTATTGCCACAAATTCTTCAAGCCCTCCAAAAGCTAGGAACAATAGAGCCTGTCCCTTCCGGGCAGGAAGGGAAAGGATTTTACTCAAGACTCTTTCTGGTCTCCAAAAAGGGTAGCCCTTTGCGACCTATACTGGATCTATCTTTCTTGAACCAATTTCTAAAAGTTTCTTCTTTCAAAATGCTCTCCCTCCCAACTCTACTCCCTCTTCCAGACCAGGCCTTCATGGCCACTCTGGATCTAAAGGAGGCTTACCTGCATATCCCCATAAAACACTCCAACATAAAATGTTTACATTTTTCTGGACCCTGCTCTCATTTTCAGTTTACAACCTTGCCCTTTGGTTTGTCTACAGCACCAAGAGTATTCACAAAATGCCTAGCCACAGCCATTGCTTATTGCATGTCCTAAAGTATCCAACTCTACCTCCTACCTAGACGACATTCTCCTTCTAGCAGAGACAGAAACCCATCTCAGAGACCACCTCAGGTTCACCACCACCATTCTTCAAAACCTGGGCTTCACCCTCAAAATAAACAAATCCTCCTTGCTCCCACAGCAAGACAAAATATTTCTGTGCTGCAGAATCAGGACAGATCTAATGCTGGCCTTTCATCCACAGGAAAAGGTCCACTCCCTCTCCACTCACTTTCAAAACCTTTTACTGGAATCCCATATTTCTGCAAGATGATGCCTGCAGCTCTTGTGGGTTTAAGGCAGCCACCATTCCCATGCTTCCCTTGGCAAGAATGCACATGCAGAAGTTCCAATGGTACCACAAAAACATGTGGTCACAACACCTACACTCTTTAGAGAAACAAATCCCCTTTCTGCCCTGCGTCATGTCAGAGCTAAGGTGGTGGATTCAGCAAATCTGTAACAAATCGGGATTGTCTCTCCAAATGCCCTCCCCAAACCAGTTCATTTTCACAGATGCATCAGACCTAGGGTGGGGAGCCACCTGCAAGGATTTCAGGGTTCAGGAAACTTGGAATCCTCCCTTCAAAAGAAACATATCTATGTCAGGAAGATGATTGCTGTTCTCCTAGCCCTGGAGGCTTTTCTTCCTACCCTCCATCCTGGTCCCCTTCTAATATTCACAGACAACACCACAGTCCTGTTGTACCTCAACAAACAAGGAGGAAGAAAAGCCTACCTCCTTTGCAGAATAACTCTATAAATCTGGGACCTTGCTTCCAGGCACAACCTGTCCCTGCAGGCCTCATACATCCCCTCTCAGGACAACAAACAGGCAAATCTTCTCAGTAGAACATCATCTATACAGCACGAGTAGATACTGAACAGGGAAACCTTTCTAGACATTGTCCACCGGTGGGGCACTCCTCAAGTGAATCTGTTTGCCTCCCCCCAGAACAGACAATTGATCAATTTCTGCACCAACAATCAGTCCCCACTAGTTTGGGGAGTAGATGCCTTCAGCATTCTTTGGAAGGGACTGTTCCTTTATGCTTTCCCTCTAATCCAAAAATCAAGAAGGACAAACCAAAAATCTTGTTGGTGACCCCCTACTGGCCAAGGCAGCACTGGTTCCCCCTACTTCACTCACTAGCCAAGGGCAGTCACTACAAGTTACCCCACAAGGGGGACCTTCTCACACAACAAAAGGGAACCCCAATCCTTCCTCACCTACAGATGTTGGCGCTAACATTCTGAGTAATAAACTTCCAATCCCTTTTCGACACCACTATTCAGAGGACGTGCTAACAGTCCTGAGGGAGGCCAGGAAATCTGCTACTAGAAAATCAAACTTGTCAAAATGGGAGAAATTTTCAAAATGGTGTCTATGCAAGGACAAGGACCCCAGCCAGCCTGACTCGTCCCTACTGCTTGCATATGTGTGTGAACTCATTAAGGATGGCCTTTCTTACTCCTCAGTGAAAGTACATCTTTCAGTCATATCTGCCTGCCTGCCCACACCTAGACCCTCCCTTTACTATCCAGGCTAGATGTTAAACTTTTCCTTAGAGGGGTTTTACACATCAGACCATCTAGAAAACCCATCCCGCCACCCTGGGACCTAAACTTTGTCCTGGAAAAACTAACATGTGGCCCCTTTCAACTGGCTAGCAGTGCTACTTTACAACTATGTACATGGAAAACTGTACTGTTGGTGGCCATCACTTCTGCTAGGAGAGTGTCAGAATTACAGGCTCTCTTGGAGTGCCCTCCTACACTGCCTTCCACAAGGACAGGGTGACCTTGCGCACTAACCCTTCCTACATGCCTAAAGTGGTAAACGAGCTGTCCTTAAATCAATCTATTCACCTGCATACCTTCTTCCCCTCTCCAGCTAACAAGAGTGAGAAGATTCTCTATTCCTTGGATGTGCACAGACAACTTAGATTTTACCTATGCAAAGCTAAGCCCTTCAGAAAATCTGATCAACTTTTTGTCTCCTTTTACCCCAGGGCTATGAGCAAGGCAGTTTCCAAGCAAACTATTTCAGGTTGGATCAGAAAATCCATTGCATTCTGCTAATCGCAACATGGCAAACCTTTACTGCATGGGGTGAGAGCTCATTCCACCAGAGGTATGGCTGCTTCCAAAGCCATCCTCAAAGGACTGGACACTGCTCCCATTTTAGAAGCTGCCACCTGGTCTACTATCTACACCTTCATCAAACACTACAAACTAGATCAAGTCTCCAGAGCCAGGGCAGGATTTGCTAGAACAATCCTGCAGGGGTTTCTGGAATCTTCCACTTCTACTGCCACCCTTCCCTCTAACTAGCTGTGGTACTCTCCCACAGTAAGAATACTGCAACATAGGAATAGAAGGACATAGAATAGTTGTGTAAAATCTTACCATAACCGTAGATGTCCTTCTGTTTCATGTTGCAGAATTCCATCCCTCCGACCTTCCCCCTACATTACGTGTGGACCACTAACCTACCTCCTAGCTATTAGGATGCTCTACCCTAAGATTAACTAGCCAGCATGACACTTTATACTTCTAGCTGACAATCACTTATTTCTCTCTCTAAGATCTGGCCTTCATGTTCTGAGGTCTGTGCGTGCAGACGTCACATTTAAAGTCCCTGGTTTATGGCCCTGTGTGTGATGTCCCGTGCACCTGCAGCAACCAGGCTTAAGTTTTTGTATAGGATCCAACATGGGTCGATTGAGGCGGGAAATTACACAGTAAGAATACTGCAACATGGAATAGGAGGACATCTATGGTTATGGTAAGATTTTACACAACTATTCTTTCTCCCTCTTATGTCATTTTTGTTCTTATTTATTGACATTTTGGATGTTCTAGACACTTTAGATACCAGTTTCTGTTAACAGTTTACAATAGTTTGCAGGCATTTGCTGTGTTTAATGGTTCTCGGCCCAGAGCTCTGTGTTTAGCTGATGCTACTATATTACATAAATCTGTAATGGTTATTGGTTCATCTTGCTTCCTAGCAACACTTCATATTATTACAAAAGTATATAGAGCACAATTGGATCCATTTCAAATAAAATATTGTTTAGCTTTGTTGCCATTGTGTTTAAATTTTTTAGTGAATTATCTAATTTCATTAGTAATATATGCTGTACCATAGTAACTCAAGTGAAAGACAACCTGAAAAAAGATACTGTAATTATAAACCATGTATTTGTAAGTCATGTTAATTCTGTTTATGCCTTTGTCCAAGACAGCTGTTGTACTGTCATACATATTATAAATTTGTAATCCAAAAACCTTGGTGATGGAAAACTTTCACTAAGTCTTCTTTCAGTTTCTAAGATGTATGGCACTGGAGTTATCAGCTGTGGTATTTTTTATGTGATTTAATAGAACATGTAGAAAATCATTGGTACCAGCATGAATTATGAGACACTAATGTTTGTGAGAGTTAGTTGCTAACTTATAAGTTGTACTCATCGGTTAATTTAAAATCTAAACAAACTAAACACATTGACCATTTTATTGTTTGCTATTAGATTTTGCAGTAATGCTTTTGCCATTAAATCATCTTGTGCAAGTACTCCAAGATTCATAAATGTTCTCTGTTGGTGTTAATATTTCAGTGGGTGGTAGAATACGTCTGCTCAGTGGCACCTTCTCTGAATATTTATCCATGTCAGATTAACTTTCACGTGGATGAGATTTATACTGTGTACTGTGCCCTTCTGTTGTTTACTTGATACTGTATTCACATCATCCCTCAAGGTAGTGTGGTAATGTATGTTGGGAGTTAAGATGGGGGCTGCTTTTCAAACCACAACACAGGATCAAGAACTTCATCATAATAACCATATCTTACTCAACACCCTGATAAATGTATCGATTAGATCACATGACTAAAGCAACTATTCAGTAAGTTCTAATAATCTCAACCTATACATAACTTAAATATATATAGGCGAGATTGTTATTAGGACTAATTGGATGGCTATTTTAGTCATGTGACCTAATTGGTGTATTTATTGGGGTGTTGAGTAAGACATGGTTATTCTGATGAAGTTCTTGATTTAATAATGAACAAAAGCACTCAATCTGGTCTCCTGGTGTCCTGTGTTGTAGTGTAAAAAAAAAAGTTATTTTTCCATGTTAAGGTTTGAGTTGTCCTAATTTGAGAAAGGGATCTGGTTTATTTGCTCTTTCACTTGGATTAAGAGCAGTAAATATTTTGTCGATATTTTCTGCTCCGTCTGGCTTCAACCTGTGGGTTGCTGGATCAGAGTTGGATTTGACACTGGCCAATTCCTTTAGACTTTGAACTTGGGAGGCTCCACCTCCTTACCCACAACCCCCTGCTCCAGACCATGATCTTCAACTCTAGTCTGCTGACGTTCCTGTCAGCAGTTCAGTCTGGCTCTGCTTTGGTTTATCCTTTTTCAAGAAACCTAAATATAGTGTTCTTTGTGCCTTCCCTTACCTTAGTATAGTGTTAGCATAATTTAGCATGTTTTTTCGGTAGGTAGATGGGTAGTTGGGAAAATTTTGTTAGGTATGTGTGTTATTATGCTTGTACTGGCTTTCTGCCTTTTTTTCTTGGGTAATGTTTTGAATTTTTTTGGGGCATGTTAGTCTTAACCTACAGTGCAATGAAAAAGTATTTGCTCCCTTCCTGATTTTTTTTTTGCATGTTTGTCACACACATATGTTTCAGATAATCAAACAAATGTAAATATTAGACAAACAAAACATGCAGTTTTTAAGTGATGATTTTATTTATTAAGGGAAAAAAACTATCCAAACCTACATGCCCTATGTGAAAAAGTAATTACTCCCTAAACCTAGTAACTGGTTGTGCCACCGTTCGCAGCAACAACTGCAATCAAGCATTTGCGATAACTGGCAATGAGTCTTTCACATCGCTGTTGAGGAATTTTGGCCCACTCTTCTTTGCAGAATTGTTTTAATTCAGTCATATAGGAGGTTTTCCGAGCATGAATAGTCTTAAGGTCATGCCACAGCATCTCAATTGGATTCAAGTCCAGACTTTGACTAGGCCACTCCAAAACCTTCATTTTGTTTTTTTTTAAGCCATTCAGAGGTGGACTTGCTGGTGTGTTTTGGATCATTGTCCTGCTGCAGAGCCCAAGTGTGCTTCCGCTTGAGGTCATGAACTGATGGCCAGACATTCTCAATCAGGATTTTTTGGTAGAGAGCAGAATTCATGGTAACATCAGTCATAGCAAGTTGCCCAGGTCCAGAAGTAGCAAAGCAACCCCAGACCATCACACTACCACCACCACCATGTTTGACTGTTGGCATGATGTTCTTTTTTCTGAAATACTGTGTTACTTTTACGCCAGATGTAAGAGGACGCACACCTCCCAAAAAATTCAACATTTGTTTCATCAGTCCACAGAATATTTTCCCAAAAGTCTTGGGGATCATCAAGATGTTTTTTGGCAAAAGTGAGACTAACCTTTATGTTCTTTTTGGTCAGCAGTAGTTTTCGTCTTGGAACTCTGCCATGCATGCCATTTTTGCCCAGTCTCTTTCTTATGGTTGAGTCAAGAACACTGACCTTAACTGAGGCAAGTGAGGCCTGCAGTTCTTTAGATGTTGTTCTGGGTTCTTTTGTGACCTCTTGGATGAGTTGTTGCTATGCTCTTGGGGTAATTTTTGTAGGCTGGCCACTCCTGGGAAGGTTTACCACTGTTCCATGTTTTCTCCATTTGTGGATAATGGCTCTCACCATGGGTTGCTGGAGTCGTAAAGCTTTAGAAATGGCTTTGTAATCTTTTCCAGACTGATGGATGTCAATTACTTTGCTTCTCATCTGTTCCAGAATTTCTTTAGATTGTGGCATGATGTCTTCCTTTTTGGGATCTTTTGGCCTACTTCACTTTGTCTGACAGGTTCTATTTAAGTGATCTTCAACAGGTCTGGCAGTAATCAGGCCTGGGTGTGGCTAGTGAAATTGAACTCAGCTTTCCCAAAAATGTGATTAACCACAGTTACTTCATGATTTAACAAGGGGAGCAATTACTTTTTCACATAGGGCCATGTAGGTTTGGATAGTTTTTTTCCTTGGTAAATAAAATCATCACTTAAAAACTGCATTTTGTGTTTACTTGGGTTATCTTTGTCTAATATGTGTCTATTATTTAAATTTGTTTGATGATCTGAAACATTTAAGTGGGACCAACATGCAAAAAAATAAGAAATCAGGAAGGGGTCAAATACTTTTTCATTGCACTGTAGTTTAGTATAGGCTTGTGTGTGTACTAATAGTAGTTAGTGGTTATTATTGTAGTAGTATTTTGTCTGTTTGGTATGAAGAAAAGTTTCAAATGTGTTGCTCATGGGTATAAATTACTGTCACAAGACGCACAATAAATGTGTGTATTGTTTGGGAGTTGCTCACCTGGACTCCAATTTTGAAGGGTTTAGGTCCAGGGTCATCGGTGAGCATTGGGCCAAGTTGGTCCTTAAGAACCTTCTTCCTGCTGGTCGTTTGCTTCTACTTCTTTCTCAGCCCTAAGGATTGGATCCAGAAAACATTGGTTGCTGGATTCCATATCTTTCAAAGGAGAATGAAAAAGGTGCTGCTTCTCTTCCGTCTCAAGTCCTTCTACCTTGTGCTTGCTGGACCTGAAGATCCCACAACTTTTGGATGCCTCAGTTATCTCAGAGCTAATCCCCCTCAATTACAATAACCAGTAAGGCTCTGTCAATGGCTCTGAGCCTTCCCAACTCTGTTCTGCTCAAAGGGGCTCTTTCGGGTAGGACAGCTTCCCCTTTAACTCCATCTACCCTTCTGGAGCTGTCACTGGAATCTTTGCCTTCCCTAACCAAGTTACAAGTCTCCCCAACTCAGATCCAGACTTTGTTCTTCATGTTTCACTGTTGCAGTCATTACATTTGGGTAATCTGCTGCCCTCAGTTGGCCTGAATTCCAAAGTCTTGGGTCCTGCGTCGGTTGCTGTCTTCGCTTCCATGACGTCAGGTCGTCAGGGGTATAAAACATGCAGCCGGCACCATTTTCTTTAGTCTTTCTTCCCACGCGGTGCCCGAAGCAGAAGCATTTCGCAAGTGTCGGTCGGCCGACTACTGAAATATTCGAGTTTGAGTTTCAGAACCGAAGTCTTCACTAAAACGAAGTACCTTGTTGGGGAAACTTTTTTCCTTGCTTTTTACCGATGTCAGAAAAAGTTAATAATTGTATTACTTGAGGGAAGCAAATACCTCATAAGGATTTCCATTTATACTGTATTCCTTGCCCAGACCCTGATCACAATGTGCCTGGCTGTCAGTTTTGTGCTAGATTTAACCAATGCACTATTAAGCATCTGTATATTTTTGCATCAAAGTATTTTGTAATCAGATTTAACTACCCAGAAATGTTGTCTGATAACAATCCGACTACTGGAGTACATAAAAAACGCAAAGAAAAGGACAGAGAAAGGCACTCGAGATCCAAAACCGACTACAAAGCTTCTCCTAAGTTAGTCACTGGTACTCAGTGAGGCACTTTTGCAGCCCCTGATACCTGCTACCTTCAAGTAACAGGCCACTACCAACACCCATGTGGAGTCCAGCATGCCGCAAGATACTCAAGGTATTGGACCGACAGATGTATCTCCCTCAGATGGGTCCAGAGCCGCTGAGCATGCACCGGCTTCTGAAGGTGTATTTAAGGTATTGGACCGACAGATGCATCTCCCTCAGATGGGTCCGGAGCCGCTGAGCAGGCACCAGCTTCTGAAGGTGTATTTAGACCTCAACATTTGTATATCAAACCAATGACAGCTGCAAAACCAAAGACAAAAGCAACTTCTAAAACTAAAAAAAAGATGCATGAGCCACGTGCACATGCCTCTATGCCTAAAAAACAGATGATCAAAATGGCTGAAGACCTTATTACCTTGATCAGGGCTACCCATCTCCCTCCAGATAAGAGGCCTAGGCAAGACACTGATTATGAATCTTCAGATCAGGTTTCTATTTCTTCTGATTCCTCTTCTGATCAGGAATTATCTATACCTCCCTATGAGGATTCTGATGCTGAGGAGTCTGTTCCATCTGCATCTCCTCCTGAGGATTATTCATTTGGAGAAACCTTTCATACTTTGAGGGAGCATTTTCACTGGGAGAGTCAAGATTTCTCAATCAAAAAAGAGGCTCAGGGATTTCCTTCTCCCTCAGCACAAGCCTTTAGCCATTCCCCCTGTTTTAGACATTGTGGATGATGTGTTTTCGGAGTTAAGCTTGACCGCTGACTTCTTACCTCTGGCTCCCAGTAAGCCTGACAGATATTACAGGGTCCCTGACTCACATAAATTTTTATTTAGAAACCCTGCTGCTGATCCTGAAACTATTTCACAGGGTCCAAAGGGAGTTAAGGCCTCAACAGCAAAAAATCCTACCCCCTCTGACAGGGATTCAAGGGCGTTAGACAGATGGGGAAAAAAGGTTTATACATCTGCAACTTTGACAATCAGGGCCTTAAACTGTCAATTTCATATGCTTAAGTACCAACAACATGTTATGGGATTGCTGAAACAGAAAATGATGCTGATTTCAGAATGTACAGAAAATAAAGAATTGCAGGAATTATTGCATGCAGCTGAACAAGTTGGAAAGCATACTTTGCAATGTGGTCTTGATTCCTTAGAGGCCTCCTGCAGGGCCGCAGTTACTAGATCTGTGATTAGAAGGCATGCCTGGTTAAAGGAACAAAATTTGCCTGATCATGTTAAAGCTAAATTGCTAGATGCACCTTTACAGCACGATTCTGTTTGGTATTAAGGCAGAAGAGGTTTTAAAGAAAATGGAAGACAAAGCTAAGTATATGCAAACTGTTAAAGACTTCTTACAAGTGCAGCCACCAAGATTCAGTAGAGACTGGCCTACAAAAAATTGGTCCTTTTCTGTGTCAGACAGAGCTCAAAGGGGCAAATCCAGGTGCCCTAAGGGTTCCAGATACCAGGCGCAAGATTCATACAGGTCAAAGCAATGGGGCGCTTCCACCTCCAATCTGGAGGAGATAAAGTGCAAACCTACAGAAAGCAATCCCAATGACTTCCCTCTGCCTACACCAAGCACTTATCTTTTGGCAGCACCCATAGGGGGGAAATTAGCACTTTCTGCTCAAAATTGGCAGTTAATAACCCAGGACAAGTGGGTACTAAACATCGTATCACAGGGAGACAGGTTCCATTTTCACACTCTACCAATGGCAAATGGTTGGCCATATCTGACAAAAAATCAATGGGCAGAGGCACAGAAACAGGTTACGTCCCTCATGGATATGGGGGCCATTCAGACAGTACCAGAACAGGAAAAAGGACAAGGTTTTTACTCAAGACTATTCTTGGTACCCAGAAAGGACAAGACCTGGCAGCCAATACTGGATTTATCGATTTTGAACACATACCTGCATATTCCAAAATTCAAAATGCTGACTTTGCAGCAGCTTCTGCCCATGCTGGGCAAGAATGCTTGACTGGTGACTTTAGACCTAAAAGAGGCATACCTGCATGTCCCAATAAGACAATCGTGCAGAAGATACCTCAGATTCAAGGCTGGCTTAATGCATTACCAATTCTCTGCACTGCCCTTTGGCTTATCTACTGCACCCAGGGTCTATACAAAGTGCCTGGCACCAGTAATTGCATTTTGCAGACAAAGAAGTATACAAATATATCCTTACTTGGACTACTGTCTCATTCAAGAAGAGAACAAGAACACTCTGCTTTGATAACTGGCATTTGTGAAAAGGCTTCTAACATGCCTAGAGTACACAATAAACGAAAAGAAATCACAACTGGTACCCTCTCAAAATATAACATTCCTGGGTGCAAGCTTGGATACAACTGCCCAGATGGCTTACCTCATGCCAGGCAAGCAAAGGCAACTGACTGCTTACTTCAAACTGATGGCAACAAAAACCCAGTCTTCTGCAAGGCAAATTCTTCAGGCTCTGGGCTTCATGGCATCCTGCATCCTACTAATTCCATATGCAAGACTGCATATGAGGAAACTTCAATGGTACCTAAAAATGTTATGGAGTCAACATTCACACAGTCTGGAAACAATGATTCCTCTCATTCCCTGCCTGCAACAAAGAGTTTCTATGGTGGGCAAAGACATGTCGTCAAAATATGGGACTGCCCTTCACTCTACCCCCTGCCAGGCAAACCTTAACAGACGCATCAGATTATGCCTGGGGGGCACACATGGCAGGAAGATGCATTCAGGGCTTATGGACACCAAAACAAATGCATCTACATATCAACCAGAAAGAGATGCTAGCTGTTCAAAATGCCCTAACAGCCTTCAAGGACTTACTTCGTCCAGGACAACTACTGATAAAGACGGACAACACCACAGTCATATGGTATATAAACAAGCAAGGGGGCACACACTCGTACCCCCTTTGCAGATTAACCATGGCACTGTGGGACACAGATTTGACCTACCAAATACATCTTAAAGCTCAATTCCTGCCAGGAAAACAAAACACTTGGCAGCCGATTTAAGCAGAAACCTTATGGATCCTCACAAGTGGAAAATAAATCCACAAGTCTTCAGCATGATAACAGAGAAATGGGGGAACCCAGACATAGATCTATCTGCCTCTCCTCAAAATTATCAATTGAAAATATTCTGCACAAGGACTTATCACAGACAAGCATGGAAAGTGGACGCCCTATCCTTCAGTTGGAAAAACCTATCAGTTTATGCCTTTCCTTCTCTGCCTCTTCTACCCAAGGTCCTCCTAAAAGTCACACAAGAGAAACCAAAGATGATATTAATTGCCTCGGACTGGCCACGCCAATACTGGTACCCAATCCTAAGGAACTTGGCTCAATACCCAGCTTGGACCTTACCTCAAAGACCCACAACTACTGTCCCAGCAACACAATCAGATTCTGCACAATCAGGTACAGACTCTGAACCTGGCAGCATGGCTAATCATGCAGTCATACAAACAACACATCTCAGTAAAGCTGTGATGAATGTTATTTTGGAAGCCAGAAGGCCTAGTACTAGAAAATCTTATGCTGACAAATGGAAGAGATTCTGTGCT